>NC_141830.1:3837086-3894586 GCF_982586985.1 Callionymus lyra
ATTGTTCCTTAAGCGGTGGTGGATGTAATGACTGCTGCCATCTACGGGCCGGAAGTTTAATTGCAACACAAATATTTAGAAACACTAAACTAATCTCATTCTTTTACACACTGAATTTAATATAAATAAACCAAAAATGATCCGTAGTAAAAATGGAATACGATTTGAAAGATCCTGCCAGAACGAAATCTCAAATGAAATAATTGAAGAACTTTCAGACAGTGTGTTGAATATTATTATTATTATTATTATTATTGGTGCATCTTTTTTAATTGTATTCTTTTTATAGCCCTACTCTATATAGTTTTACGAATATACTTTACAAATAAAACTTGCTAAATGACTTGCATAAAAATGTGTATCCAGCATGTCCTTTATTTAAGGATTTTAAAAAGGAACATAAACTACAATTCAAATTATAAATAAAATAAAATAACAATGTTCACTTGTAATATTGAAGAGGCTTCACTTTTTTCTTATACATTTCATCTGGTTTCATTCCTACATTTAATATTTAATTAGCTCGTACGTCTTCATTTTCCATTTAGTTTCCTCCTAATTTTGTGACTGATTATTATAAGAATCTATATTCTGTCCACATTTTCCACTTCATCTGTTATTTGTGTTCAGGAGAGACGTTGTCTCCTCTGGCGCCCAGTGCTGGAGAGGAATCTGTCGCCAACCTGGACAAAGTGAGGTTCGCCGACGGATCCCTGAGGACCTCTGAGATCAGACTCAACATGCAGAAGGTTGGTTCACACGGATCAAGTTTTGTTCTGTCGTCGCGGTAACGCCGTCTCTGCTCTATGGCGGGGGTCACGTTATGCAGAGTGAAGTCGTGACCATTTAATATTTTCACTAGTTTGTATAACGACAAACATAAAACGGCAAACAAACTAATGAGGTGCCATCCCTCCGACTAACTTGTGACCTGAACAGCTCTTTTGGTGCTTTGCCGCCCAGCCAACCGTCAGCGGGTGATGACTTTTGACGTAGCGACAACTTAGAATTTAAATAAAGGATCGTAGCGACCAATTAGCGGTCACTAAATGGAGCTGTTTGTAGAAAGGCATCATGGGAGTTCACTGTTTTGTTGGCACGATAAGTAAGGAGGTCATGGAAACGTGTGTGTGTGTGTGTGTGTGTGTGTGTGTGTGTGTGTGTGTGTGTGTGTGTGTGTGTGTGTGTGTGTGTGTGTGTGTGTGTGTGTGTGTGTGTGTGTGTGTGTGTGTGTGTGTGTGTGTGTGTGTGTGTGTGTGTGTGTGTGTGTGTGTGTGTGTGTGTGTGTGTGTGTGTGTGTGTGTGTGTGTGTGTGTGTGTGTGTGTGTGTGTGTGTGTGTGTGTGTGTGTGTGTGTGTGTGTGTGTGTGTGTGTGTGGTCAAGATTTCTGGCGACGCGTATCACGATACATGTGCGACGATACGATATATCGTGATATTGTAGGAACAACGATATCAACACTTTTTCTAGCCTGGATGTCGTCCTATTTCTTCCGGGGGCTTCACTACCCTAAAAAAAATATCCTGGGATCTCTTGACCCGTTTCCGTTTGGATTTCGAAATCCGGTAATGAAGGCATCATGTGTGGCTTTCTTTATATTTGAGTGTCTCTTTAGGTTAAAATCAAGTTGATATGTCACGCGTTCAACATGGATTTGGCAAGTTTACAGTCAGTGCTCTTCGTCCACAGTTGGGACCAATTTTTCGGATTCCAAACGGAAGCAGGTCAAGAGATCCCCGACTGTTTTTTTTTTAGGGTAGCGAGTGTAGGAGCCCCCAGTAGAAATTTCATTCCAAATTTTCAAAATTCCAGTGTCATCTCAGAGGGATCAATAAAGTCTAGAACTAGGATGACACCCAGGTTACACTTTTTCTGGCTTTTACATCAAATAAATGAGCAAATAATTGACTCTAATCAAATGTGAAAGTGTTTCTCAAAATCTGAACATCAAATGTAAACGTATATGAACAATGAAGTGCATTAACAACAACCTGGAGCAACATGTAATATCCAGGGTCTGTGTTGAGCTTTAAACTTAGTTTTAAAGCCAACATGAGGCCAAACATCAGCTTTAAAAGCTAATGTTAAATATATATTTTACCTTTTGAAATAACATTTTGTTTTTATTCAGTTATTTTATTTGTATATATTTTTTGGAAAATCTGATTTGACACGATTTAAAAGTAGGTAAAGCGTTGGCAGGTGTTCACTAGCGGAGCTGATGTCACGGAACTCTTCGCTGTCTTTATTCACGTTTTAAACATGAAGTCAACGTTATTACGTTTATCCATGACTTTCACACGGAAAGTTTCTCTCGTCTCTACAGAACAGCAAAGTTAACTGCTTCCTTCTTTTGTTTCTTTGATCTGTTCGTATTCTTTGTCGTGATTCTCCTCTAGATACTTACAGTTGGTGGAGTTGAATCTACACTGCAGCAGAGATTTATATATTTAAATATTGATACAGTGCTGTTGCATATCAATTCAGTATCGTGCAAATAAATATCGCTAAGTCAGCGCCGCCAAGACGCGTCGTCATAGCAACCGAGCCTATCAAGCTGCACAGTTCACAGACGGACGGAGACGTAAACAACAACGAGACATAGAAGTACAAATTGACAACTTTACAGAACGAGACACTGATTGGTTAAAGTGCACATTTAAGAAATGCTTAATTTATACAATAAAACAATTAAAACCCCTAATGTGTTTAAACATGTAGTACTGAGTGCAACAATAAATAATCTTGTGTCACTAAAACCACAGTTTTCTGCTACACATGTTTAAAAACCATTCTTCTCCAGACGATGCAGAATCACGCCGCCGTGTTCCGCACCGGAAGCGTCCTGAAGGAAGGATGCGAGAAGATGGACGACATCTACCAGACCTTGAACGACGTCAAGACCTTCGACAGAGGTGAGAGGTCACGTTGGGGTTCCGAACCGGGACTGAGGCGCGCTCTCGATCGACAGGCATCGTGTGGAACACGGACCTGGTGGAGACGCTGGAGCTGCAGAATCTGATGCTGAACGGCGTCCAGACCATCAACGCCGCCGAGCAGAGGAAGGAGAGCCGAGGAGCTCATGCCAGAGAAGACTTCAAGGTTTCGCTCATTTGAGGCTTTTTTATGGTTTTATTCAGGATTATTTCTCTTTTTTCACTTATGTTTATTACATAGTTTTAACACGGATGACGTGAAAATATGAGATTCGTATAAGAATTTGTAGAACATGAATCCTAATCTATATTTACAACTGTTTTATATATATTTGAACATTGATAAAACTCAAAGATAACGATTAAATTCAATAAAATACTTCAAAAAGAACCAGGAAAAATCAATGAAAATATAATTAATAATATTTTCTCTTCAATTTTCAATATTCCTCTTTATAATGTTTTAATCTCAGTTTATAACTAGTTTTTCCACGGCGTTCATTTACTGCCTCACTGCAGGTTTTAACCAGTTCTAGGTTAAAACTCTCTTCGCTGCTTTAAATGTATTTTCTTTTTCATACAAATCCTTCAAGATACGCGGTTAAAAAACATTCCAGATGACTTTTTATACGCATTTAATCCCACACGCAGTCACATGATTTTTATCTTTTTTACATCTATGCTGATTATTTCTCGACTCCGATAAATGGCGTTAAAGATGGGATATGAAAGACTTGAATAAGGTTGATCTGCGTCGTTCAAACGAGTAAAATGTAGCTCATAGAACAGCCTGTAGAGGGCAGAGCATGCATGAAGTATAACTGAGGTACAAAGTGGGGAGAAAACCAAAGTACATTTTCAATATTGTAAGATTTAGAATCAAATTGATCTATCTCCAGCCATACCTGGATCTAATATACCTGTTTTCTTTAGTGAAATGTAAGAACAAGGTGAAGAAGCGAGTTAAACTGGTGGATTATTTTTGCGTTTGTATACTTTACTCTTTTCACGTTACTGGAGTAACTTCCACACTTTTCGTAAGAGGCTTAAGTTGAGAGTAAAGACATCCAGTATGAGACACTGGCGCCACGTAGGAGTCACGACATTGCATTTACACTCAAGCGGGTTTCTTTAATTAAACAAAACTATAGTTTTTCGGTGAGTCCGTCTGAAGCTCGTCCTTCTCGCCGCAGGACCGTCTGGACGAGTTCGACTACTCCAAGCCCATCCAGGGTCAGGAGGAGAAGCCTTTCGATCAACACTGGAGGAAACACACCATGTCCTACGTTGACCCCAAAACCGGAAAAGTGGGTTTCATGTCAAGGATGTTGTTTTTTTAAAACGGTTCTGACCCGAGGTCGTGTTTTTTTAACTCCGTCCTTCCCTCAGGTGACCCTGGAGTACCGGCGCGTCATCGACACGTCTCTGGACGAGCAGGACTGCGCTCACGTCCCGCCGGCCATCCGCTCGTACTAGATCCTCCTACTAGATCCTCCTCGTACTAGATCCTCCTCGTACTAGATCCTCCTCGTGTTGATGAAGATCCCGCAGAGAAACGTCACCAGAATCACTCGCTTCGACGCACATGTGCGTCCGTTGTTCGGTCATGAAGATAAAAAATGTTCGTCTAATCTGTTGAAACGGTTCCTAAGAAACGGTTTGTAAGAATATCGACTTGGATTCTCGCTAATCATGGTAAATAATGCTAAATTAAAAATGGGAAAGAAGAACGTGGAAGGTTTGGCGTCAACGGTGTAAGTTATTAAAGCATGTATTGTTCATGTGGAGCAGCTCATACTTCAATAAAACCACGAAGGGATGTTTTAAATATGTTGCAAAATACAGACGACTGTGATGAAATACAGCGTGTAGTGTTTTTCTTATTCACTCAAGCCTTCATTGCTTCGGACTTAAATGTGTCTTCAAACGCTTTTAAAAATACTATCGCAGCAAGTATTGTATGTGTGTAGTTTTGTGATTTAATGGGTCTAAAATACCACAAAAACAACTAGATGTTCATTGTTAACGTAAAAATATCTATTGTTAAACAGCTTCCTGGACACACAAAACAATTTAACATTAATGTATTTAAGGTTAATAGTTTGTCATGTGTACTCATTTCAATATGTTCAATAAAGTTTTGTTTACTATGCATGAAAAAAAAGTCCTCGTTCGTTACTTCACTTCCTGTCTTCTGTTCAGCCAATCAGAAATAAGGAAACTTATCAAGTGATTCTGAGGAAAACCACATGAAAAATGTTTATGTTCTTTATTCCCCGACAACTGCATGAATATTTTATACAGGGCGAAATACTTCAAGTCATTTACAATGTTGTTGGTCAAGAAATACGTTGATTATTAGAACATTTAAATATAGAATAATGTCGATTAAAAATGTATTTAAAAGTGGAATTTATTGCATCTGAAGCTAATGTTTTGGTGTCTTTGGTCTTGGTTGAAACAAACTAAACATAAGTTTCAAGTCGTTCTTGAAGAAGGAAAACACATTTTAAATATATTAACGTCAATAAATCCAATAAAATAAAGGAAAAACGTGATGTAATGTTATCTTCTTAACCACTAGAGGGCAGCATGCGTGAATAACTCGATGAATATAGAACGTTTTATTTTCTCACGATTTTTTTAAACCGACGTTTTCCTGTTTACACAAGAAATGAGTTCGAATATAGTTTGGTTTCGTTTCTACTCAGTTCAGACGTCAGTTGCGATTGAAGAAAGTTGGAAACGAAACTGTAGATCATACTTTAAGTTTTCTTTTTAAAAAAACAGTGTTTTTTATTCTTATTTTTCTCCATCAAAACAAACAAGTTTGTTTTTCTTTTAAACTCAGATGAGGATGTTGAATCCAAATCATTTATATGATAAATATCTTTCTTTATCTATTCAACAGAATGAAAACAGTGGTTTAACCAAACTTAAAATAGCAAAACAATAGTAAAAAAGAAAAAAATGTAGTTTTTTTTTAACCACAGAAAAATAATTTTATAAATGTTATCATTTCAATGAAGTCACAAGAACTCAAAATGGCTGCCGGTGTTTTATATGTGAATATTCTTTAAAAAAAACAACATAAATCTATGATGATTCATGAACTCGTGTGTGTTTAAGTTAAACATTAATCAATGTAGATTATAAGATAATTTAATGCTGATAAAGGAAGCGTCCTGGTCTTAGATCCTCTCACACGAATCCACTGCAGCCATTTTGAAGCTCCGTGATTAGATTAATGTTGTTTGTGGAGGAAGAGTCTGGAGAAAATCCAACTCGCTGCAGAGATTCTTCCAGAGACTGAGGAACAGGAAACATCTTTCCTTCTTTGTTAAAAGAACACTATAGTTTTTAAACTGTGTACCTTCATGTTTTTGTTCTTGATATAGTTGAATTCAATCATATATATTTTTAAAGGTTAAATTAGGTTGTTTTTTTTTGAGTAATTGAGAAAAAAAATCAGAATATTTTCGAAATAAATGACATTTATTTTACACATAGAGTTAAATTAAATTATTTCAATGATTCAAAAATACGTTTATATTAAAAAAGATATAGAAATTTTGATGCAAAAGTGTCTCCATGATCGACAGGTTAGTTCGATCAATAGCTCGGTTCTCGTCTAGTATTGTATTAGTATCTGCTTTATCTCCTAAAACAAAATAAGTTGTCGAACAATTTTCAGGGTATTTTGGAGTATTTTTTATGTACTTCAGTTAAACTCTTTTATTCATGAAAATCTCTTGACAACAAAGATGGCTTTAAACATTATAAACAATTTAATTGTGTATTTAAAGTAGTTCACAACAAATGTATAATCCAGAAATGTTATAGTTCTGTATATTTATTTTACAAATACTGAGGTAGATAATTCATCATGTAAAACTCTCATGTATATTATTAAAAAAAACGTTAAAGTCTATTTTAATGTTTAGTTATTCCTCAAAATAATGAATCTACTTACAATGGAGCTTTCAATAGATAAAGTTAAGACAAAATTAAATGTAAAATTAATGATCTGTGATGCAAAGATAAAGTTGAAGCAACACAAACCTTTTTTTTAACTGACAGAAATATCATTTTCTGCTGAAACTACAACATATTTACTCCAACAAACACATTTAAAAGTGAAAAGATGAAAATGATGAACATGTTTCCAGTCACAAGATCACGTGGGAGGAGAGAGACCGGAAATGGGCGGAGCTTCTCTGGAATGTCTGACGTCATTTCCAAGAATGTTTCGTTGAAACTTTTCTCTCTGAACACATGTGTGTGAAGCGCATTGAACTGCGAACATTAAAGTCTCTGTTGCTTTATTTCATTTAAAAATAAAGTTAATAATTCAATTCAAAAACTTCTACATTGAAAGGTTGACGTTTTAATTGGAATATATTAAAATCTATTTTACTTTTATTTATTTTTTTGTTCTTTCAAGTGTTGAATTGTTATTATTTTAAAAATAAATTAATATAATTTCTAAATCGAAAGATATCATTGTTTTGATTCACTGTTTTGAAAACAATTGAATCAACGTTTATCTCAACTTTTTTATATTGAATTCAAACCCTTTAATATAAGTATTTAATTAAGAAAAAAACTTTTTTGAATTATTATATTATTATTATATACCAATATATACAGTATATATATATGTATAAAAAAATACATATTTTGAAAATATTTTTTTTATAGTTTTTATATCAATAAAATTGGTAAAATATTAAAAAATGCATTAAGAATTAACAATATGCTAGATGGCAGATGACTGAGGACGAGAGGATACAGTGACTCCAGCAGCTTTTAAAGCTGATGTTTGGACATATTTTGGTTTGAAATCAAACAAAAGTAGTTACGACTTCGTCAAGAGTCATGTGGTCTGTAAATACTACAACACCAGAGTCAAGTACTAGAAAATACTACACACATTGGATATCCCGATATATCGTATGGTGGACCCTGTATCACTGATGAGTTATACGACGATATAGATCGTAGGGACGATAAAAAAATAGTGTAATTAATCTTCTATCGTTTCTAGTTTTTAACAGTGAAGGTGTATCCATCTGTTAAAAACACACAAAAAGTACTTCTCGTTTTGGCACCTGTAGTACCAGATACACGAGTCGATTGATGGCACGAGTGAGTTTCTTTGATTCTTGGAAAGAAAATGGAAGGAAACGACTCAAATGAAGGATCAGTTCGTGTGCGTTGATCAAGTTACATCGACGTGATTTGAACTTTTAACTAATGTTTAGGCTCGTTATTATTCTTGAAGACTAGTTACTAGTTAGTTAAGAGTGTTTTCGTCGCATCCTTCTGTAGAAACGTTATCAAAGAAATGATCGGACGTTATCGTGACACGTCGTCCTCGTCTTGAGACGATCCACGGATCCTCCGTGACGAGGAACAGAACCGAGTCTCAACGTGTTTGGAATCCAAAGATCCATGAATGCATTAAAAGTACGAAACAAAGGTTATTTTACTTCAACGTAAAGTTTCGACGTAAACTCCACGACGACAAAACAAACCACGTTTAAACATTTGCGCTTTATTTAGAAAAAAACCTTCTATTTCAGCCGTTGATTAGTATAGAACACGAACAAACACTTAAAAATCAGATGCAGGTTAATTCTTTATAACATTTGACAGAATCTGATGATTTTTTTTGGTTAGTTTCTCCTGGAACATCCCTGATATATACGACGACAACAGTGACACATGCAGCAGAGAGCGAGAGACGGTGCGACACGAAGGCACCGGTGATAAAAGAATTAAAACGTGGTTTTTAAAGGCATCATTCGAATGGAATACTTTTGTCTGAGAAGCTCTGGATCAGGAGGGTTTAATGGCCGCTGACCACGCTGGCCACCACGGCCACGTAGACGATTACCAGGACCAACCCGGCCAGACCCAGACCCAGAGCCACGTGGTTCAGGGTCCGCGCCGTCCTGCTGTTGCGCTCGGCCCCCATCCGGTCCCCGTTGTGGTTCGCTTCACGGGTCTGGAGACGAAACGGATCCATCAGTTCAACACAAACACTTTTAGAACCATTTATAACGTTTACATTTTCAGACGAGTGTCTCGTTTACACTATTGTAACAGTTTATATTCACGTCTAAACCAGAAGGATGTGTCTCGCCTGCAGTTCATACTAAACTCTGCAGCCAGAATTCTGAGCCGCTCTAGTAGAAGAACTCACATTTCTCCTTCAAACTCTTCACTGGCTGCTCTAGTAGAAGAACTCACATTTCTCCTTCAAACTCTTCACTGGCTGCTCTAGTAGAAGAACTCACATTTCTCCTTCAAACTCTTCACTGGCTGCTCTAGTAGAAGAACTCACATTTCTCCTTCAAACTCTTCACTGGCTGCTCTAGTAGAAGAACTCACATTTCTCCTTCAAACTCTTCACTGGCTGCCAGTTTCTTTCAGGATCATTTTAAAATTCTTACTTTCAGATCTATTCATGGTCAGACCTTCCATCAGTGATCTGATCCAGACTTACACCCCAGCTCAGACTCTGAGATCTGTGGATCAGAATCTACTGATGGTTCCTGAACTTCAGGACCAGAGGAGAGAAATCCTTCCAGACTGTTGACTCCTAAGCTTTGGAAATATATATTTTTTTATATTCTGATGTCACTGATTTACATTCTCTTTGATCTAAATTCTCTTAATTTTTACTTCATTTAAAAACTACTCAAATGTAAACAAAGACACGTTGTGAAATATCTTCAGGTCTTGTAAACAGGAAGTGAACACCTGGAAACTTGTCTTCAGTGAAACGCTTGAGTCCACGATAAAGACGAGAGGAAGAAGATTCTTCCACGACTTCATCCAAACACTCAGCTGAGACGAGTCAGTTTGTTGATGACATTTTCAGACAAAACCATCTTGAAAAAATCACTTTTGGAAATAGATCCTGATCTTCTGCTGAGAGCCGTGTGCGTTTGTTTACGCGAGTGGATGTGTGTACATGTGAGTGTGTGTGCGTCTGTTTGTTTATGTGCGTAACGTGCAAAAAGACCTTTTACTTCAAGTGTGTGTCGTAGATGTCGTGAGAAAGTGAAGCCGATCGTCTTCATCGTGTCGTAAACACTTGATTTCCTGGTCGAGACTTTATTTCTTAAGAAAGTCAGTGATTGAAAAAACACAGAAATAAACAAACTGACGTCGAGGTTTGAACGGAACCAAGTCTTGAGTCGAGTTTCAACCTCGGACATGTCGTCACTCAACATCTCAGAAATATGTGACAGGTGTATAAATGTGTGTTGAATAGAAATAAAGCATAAAACCACGAGTGGATAATCCAACATTAGCGCCGCGAGTCAAGACCAGTGTGTGTTTGTTTGAGCAGCTGAGTTGTGTTTGACCCCCACACCCCCCGCCCCCCCATCTCTGGTCAGCTGCCGGGCAACCGTCGGAGTCGCAAACCCTCTCCGGTCGATGCCTTTATGACGTCGTAAGAGCAGACGCGACTGCAGCTCCACGCCCTCCTGCTGCCGTTACACATCTTTGTTTGGATTTAAAAGATTAAAAAAGATTGACTCAAGAACTTTTTTTTTTTCCATCAGTGGAATTAAAAGATCAAAATATTCAAATCCTTTCATTTAGTTTTTAAAAAAAAACACTTTTTCAATACAAGAAAAAAACCCAAACATTTAATTCAATTATTCAATAAGAACAAAGTCAACCCTGTCAATATGAAAACTATGATATTATTATTTAATTAATATCCTTAGTTTCATCATTTGAAATGTTAAATTCACATTTTTACTTGATTACCTTCTCGCAGCTGCTCAGACACAACCTTCTCCGAGATCTTGGACAAGAATGGAGGCTTAGAAATAGACCAGAAATTACTGAGGTCAGTCGGGTCTAAGCCTGGCTATTTGAGAAAAGGCTCCACAATGACTTAAATGCATTGGGGAAAACCCCTGTGCATGGGGGGGTTCACCATTTTTGTTACCCAGGGGCCAATTACATCAAACACTTTAATAAAGAGCCTATGTTGAAGGACGTCGGACGAGCAAGAGGAGGGTTTCTTCTTAAAATATCCGCCAGAGTTACCATGTTAAAGAAGGCCCACAGGGTGGAGACAGGCTCAGAGACAGCAGGCGTTCCACAGAAAGGGGGAGAGATTTTCTCTTTGATCAATTTTGTCAATGAATAATCTCAACAATGCATTGCAGCAGGAGACACCAGAGAATGTATCGTGTCAAACAACACTTTCTTATTTGCTGCTACCAGTTTCCTGATGTTCTCAGATCTGGCAGTTTCCACCATCTCACTGTATGAAGACATCAGATCCCTGAGGTGAAGTCTGTGCACCTCAAGTTTAGTGGACTTCCAGAGATGTCTTTCGACAAAGTCTCTTCAGACTCAGGAGATCAAGTATATACTTTAACTGTGTATTGTCTTTGATTGTTTAAGTTCTTTGTGATCCTGGTCTAGAAAGATCTTTACAAATAACTATTACCTACTTACTTACTACTTATTTAAGGATACTTTTCAAATAGTTTACACATTGACCTATATTACTATGAAAATGAGACACAATACTACCTAAACATGTACACAGTGACACACATTTTAGAACACATTTGTTCCAGTACACAAAAATCTGTTTAACTCAACTTGGAAGAATATTAGACTTTTTTGTTTTTCCTTTTTCCTCGAATTGCCTATTAAATATAATCTAAAACCATTTAATAACCATTTTGAAAATGGTACGTCAGCGTTTTCTTCTCATATCCCAACAAAACAACTGTTAAAAATCAATTGTTACAGACATTTGTCAATCCTCGATGTTCAGGAGACGAATGAAAAGACGTGAGAATCCACAGTTGATTTACGGCCGACGTGCTGAAGGACGAAACACTTCCTGTATTGGTCGCCTCAGTAAAAGGTTCTGCTGGATACATGTTGATGGACCGGGAAAGATTTCCTGGACTGGGTCCAGTGGTGAGTCATAGGAGGAAGATCTCGAAAAGAAAAAGGTCGACCACTTCGTCTGTGCGGCCATTAAAGTGATGAAGGACGAGTCAGCGTCTGGTGAACGAGTCCATCCTTCGATACACGTCGTTCTGATTCAACGTTACTGTCAACATTATTCAACATTGTATTTAGAGATTCGTTCACTCCTGACTCAAGTATGTTCAATTATATTAAAGTATATTCAAATGTATATTTCTGTGACTTCCTGAAATCAACTTGAACTTCCTTTGTTTGTCCCTCGTGTTTCAAACTCATCCTCCATGACCGACTTCCTCAGAGAACCATCGACAGATAATATATATAAATATATATAGAAAATACACTTAAATATCGCAATTTCTTTTGACGATACAGTATCTATATACAACAGCACTGTTAGCTTTAAAAAATAATGAAATACAATTATATTTATCATAGTCCTTTTGTGGTTTGAATTGTGTATAAAGTGTGTATAATAATACAATAATGTCTATAATATAATAATAATAAGGCAACTCTAGTACTACTAGATATTTTCTTGTAATATATGTGTATATATATATACAGTATATGTATATATATATACGTATATGTATTGTTGTTGACGAGTAAGAAAGTAATAGATTTTTGGAAAGAATTGAAAAAGATTAAGACGTATTTAAAATGATTAGTAATACTACACATATATCCTTGTTACTTAAGTATCACTACACCAGAGTCAAGTACTGGACAATACTACACATATATCCTTGTTATTTAAGTATCACAACACCAGAGTCAAGTACTGGACAATACTACACATATATACTTGTTACTACACTATCAAAACACCAGAGTCAAGTACTGGACAATACTACACATATATACTTGTTACTACACTATCACAACACCAGAGTCAAGTACTGGACAATACTACACATATATCCTTGTTACTTAAGTATCACAACACCAGAGTCAAGTACTGGACAATACTACACATATATACTTGTTACTACACTATCACAACACCAGAGTCAAGTACTGGACAATACTACACATATATCCTTGTTACTTAAGTATCACAACACCAGAGTCAAGTACTGGACAATACTACACATATATACTTGTTACTACACTATCACAACACCAGAGTCAAGTACTGGACAATACTACACATATATCCTTGTTATTTAAGTATCACAACGCCAGAGTCAAGTACTGGACAATACTACACATATATACTTGTTACTACACTATCACAACACCAGAGTCAAGTACTGGACAATACTACACATATATCCTTGTTATTTAAGTATCACAACACCAGAGTCAAGTACTGGACATTACTACACATATATACTTGTTACTACACTATCACAACACCAGAGTCAAGTACTGGACAATACTACACATATATCCTTGTTATTTAAGTATCACAACACCAGAGTCAAGTACTGGACATTACTACACATATATACTTGTTACTACACTATCACAACACCAGAGTCAAGTACTGGACAATACTACACATATATCCTTGTTATTTAAGTATCACAACACCAGAGTCAAGTACTGGACATTACTACACATATATACTTGTTACTACACTATCACAACACCAGAGTCAAGTACTGGACAATACTACACATATATACTTGTTACTTCAGTATCACTATCTATTCAAACCCTGGTGTAGAACTTCTCCAACTCGTGCCCACAAACTGCAACATTCCTAACAGTCCGACGACCCTCCCCCACCATCATGACCCTTCCCAGTGTGACCTCTGACACCGAAGTCAATGCTCAATGGTTCCCGCTACAAGTCTGTGTCGTCACGGTAACGAGGCATTATTGGAAGCGTCGCCGTGACGACCGCTCCCACAAAACATGGTTGACTTTCATCTTCAAGTGTCTGGAGCGACACGTGTGGAGTTAGTGAGTCAACAGATGAGAACTAGTTCAAACACTAACCTCTCGCTAACTAGTGGCTTCTCTTCACATGTGTGTTCGACAACATTTGTTGGGGTTCCATCGTCACACTTTGATCTTTCTCAAGATTTCACCTTCATCTGGTTTCACTTCTTCTTCCTCCTCAACATCCCGGACTCAAGTTGACATTCTTGGTCTGTGACGACATCACGGCTGTTACTCAACCCGGGAGTTTCTCCAGCAAAACTTTTCACAGGAAGTACTTAAGTACTGAGTACTATACGTCCATTTTACATCACCATAACGATGTACCACTAGCACTCTGAAAAAACACTGATATTGTAATATCTTTTCCCACAATACTGTATCAACATTCAACAACAACGTATTGGTTTATTATTTTAATTTTTTTTTTTAATAGTTACATCATCATATTTATATTATGGTTTATATTTCAAAGATATCTGTGTAACTAAGAATAATTCGAATTAAAAGTCAAATATTTAAAGCATTCATTTTGGTGTTTCATTTAAACTTCCAGCCCCTAGATGGCAGCGGTCATTGAGCTAAAGGAACAATGAAATGAGATGTTGACTGAGGACGAGAGGATACAGTGAGTCCAGCAGCTTTAAAGCTAATGTTTGGACATATTTTGGTTTGAAAACAAATGAAAGTAGTTACGACTTCATCAAGAGTCATGTGGTCTGTAAATACTAGACAATACTACACATATTTCCTTGTTACTACACTATCACAACACCAGAGTCAAGTACTGGACAATACTACACATATATACTTGTTACTACACTATCACAACACCAGAGTCAAGTACTGGACAATACTACACATATATACTTGTTACTACACTATCACAACACCAGAGTCAAGTACTGGACAATAGTACACATATATACTTGTTACTACACTATCACAACACCAGAGTCAAGTACTCGAGTATACTACAAAGTATTGATGTGTTGATACTGCATCATGCGGTATCATCAACCCATCAATACTACAAGTACATCCTTGTTACTACAGTATCACTATATATAATATCATTGCTACTGTATCTTGATACGCATTGTATCGCCAGATCCTTGCCAGTACACAGTACACACTACTATATACGACAGTATAGTTTTTCATAGAATAACTAGAAAATGTAATGTACCAAAAACTATACTTGTTTTCCACTGGTACCAAAGTACCAAAGTATCAATATAATACAAATAAACATGTAACACAGTCGACTTCTGAAGAAACTTCTGAGACAACTTTGTTCGTCGTCTTTTAAGTTTCTCTGATCTCACGAGATCTCACGAGATCTCACGAGATCTCACGAGATCTCACGAGATCTCACAAGGTTTTTAGATGAAACAACTAATAGTTATAATAGTACACTTTAGATCAGTGGTTCTTAACCTTGTTGGAGGTACCGAACCCCACCAGTTTCATATGCGAAATCACCGAACCCCTCTTTAGTGAAAAATAAAATAAGTAAATAAACAGTTTTCCCCGGTGTCGCTACAATATCGTCCCCCACTTCCTACGTGATGACGTCACGCTTCATATGCAAACGTCTCTTAAAAATATTTTTATGGGTTAAAGAAACGTCAACAGAACGTTTACATGATACTTTTTACCTCATAAAACATTTATATTGACAAGAAGACGATGTTCGTCAACATGATCACTTTCTTTCATTTCCTGGTCTGACGATCATGTGACTTTGATACCAACAGGAAGTGCTACATGGGACGAAGCCTCTGATTGGCTGAAGCTGTTTTACTAATAATAACACACAACTGTACAATGAAATACAAACATTCGACCACTTTCCTCTTTTGCCCGACATAGTGAGTATGGATTAAAATATGAATAAAGAAATCACACGAAGTACTACAAACACAGTTGCACGTTGACTCCTGAGTACTCAATTCCCCGCAGCACTGACGGGCTAACAGTGAAGCGTTATCATCTGCAGCCAGAGATAACCCAGCAGGGCGTGTCATCACCAATTTAACACGATAATTCGGTGTGTCCGGACCTCAGCGGCGGAGGCTCTGCCGAACCCCTAGGGTTCCATGGAACTCAGGTTAAGAACCACTGGTTTCTCCTCGTAGCGTAGCGAGTATGAATGTGTGTAAATGTGAAACTCAATGAAAGGAAATTAGCAGGTGTTTCCGTCAAAGCTTGTATTTGTAGCTGTGAGTTGAACATGTTTCACAACACAGTATATTCTGCACTTGTGGGTAAAACGGTCGGCGCTGCAACGCGACCACAGGCTCTTCTTCAGGTGCCTCTGGTTCCAGAGAAAATTACTGAAGGGAAGCGTAAACAAAACCACATCGTCTCACATTTCACTGACAAAGATGCAACTAGAGTTGCAACTATAGAAACAAGTTGTGCTTAGAGTCCTTCTCAGAGTCCTTCTTAGAGTCCTTCTTAGAGTCCTTCTCAGAGTCCTTCTTAGAGTCCTTCTTAGAGTCCTTCTTAGAGTCGTTCTCAGAGTCCTTCTTAGAGTCCTTCTCAGAGTCCTTCTCAGAGTCGTTCTCAGAGTCCTTCTCATAGTCCTTCTTAGAGTCGTTCTCAGAGTCCTTCTCAGAGTCCTTCTCAGAGTCCTTCTCAGAGTCGTTCTCAGAGTCCTTCTCATAGTCCTTCTTAGAGTCGTTCTCAGAGTCCTTCTCAGAGTCCTTCTCAGAGTCCTTCTCAGAGTCCTTCTCAGAGTCGTTCTCAGAGTCCTTCTCAGAGTCGTTCTCAGAGTCGTTCTCAGAGTCCTTCTTAGAGTCGTTCTCAGAGTCGTTCTCAGAGTCGTTCTCAGAGTCCTTCTTAGAGTCCTTCTTAGAGTCCTTCTTAGAGTCCTTCTCAGAGTCGTTCTCAGAGTCGTTCTCAGAGTCCTTCTTAGAGTTGTTCTCAGAGTCGTTCTCAGAGTCCTTCTTAGAGTCCTTCTTAGAGTCCTTCTCAGAGTCGTTCTCAGAGTCCTTCTTAGAGTCCTTCTTAGAGTCCTTCTCAGAGTCCTTCTCAGAGTCCTTCTTAGAGTCCTTCTTAGAGTCCTTCTTAGAGTCCTTCTTAGAGTCGTTCTCAGAGTCCTTCTTAGAGTCGTTCTCAGAGTCCTTCTTAGAGTCCTTCTTAGAGTCCTTCTTAGAGTCGTTCTCAGAGTCCTTCTTAGAGTCCTTCTTGGAGTCGTTCTCAGAGTCGTTCTCAGAGTCGTTCTCAGAGTCCTTCTTAGAGTCCTTCTTAGAGTCGTTCTCAGAGTTCTTCTTAGAGTCGTTCTTAAGAGTCCTTCTTAGAGTCCTTCTTAGAGTCCTTCTCAGAGTCGTTCTCAGAGTCGTTCTCAGAGTCGTTCTCAGAGTCCTTCTTAGAGTCCTTCTTGGAGTCGTTCTCAGAGTCGTTCTCAGAGTCGTTCTCAGAGTCCTTCTTAGAGTCCTTCTTAGAGTCCTTCTTAGAGTCGTTCTCAGAGTCCTTCTTAGAGTCCTTCTTAGAGTCGTTCTTAGAGTCGTTCTCAAGAGTCCTTCTTAGAGTCCTTCTTAGAGTCGTTCTCTGAGTCCTTCTTAGAGTCCTTCTTAGAGTCGTTCTCAGAGTCCTTCTTAGAGTCGTTCTCAGAGTCCTTCTTAGAGTCCTTCTTAGAGTCATTCTCAGAGTCCTTCTTAGAGTCCTTCTTAGAGTCGTTCTCAGAGTCCTTCTTAGAGTCGTTCTCAGAGTCCTTCTTAGAGTCGTTCTGAGAGTCGTTCTCAGAGTCCTTCTTAGAGTCCTTCTTAGAGTCGTTCTCAGAGTCCTTCTTAGAGTCCTTCTTAGAGTCCTTCTTAGAGTCCTTCTTAGAGTCGTTCTCAGAGTCCTTCTTAGAGTCGTTCTCAGAGTCCTTCTTAGAGTCCTTCTTAGAGTCCTTATTAGAGTCCTTCTTAGAGTCGGTCCTAGAGTCTTTCTTAGGGAGAGAACCAGACAAAAATATTTTAAAAAAAACATCGAAACAATTAACCTCAATTAAAAAAAATCTGATTTTGATATTTTGTCAGATTTATTTTCAAGAGACTCAGAAAACGACGTCACTCATGGATTCTGAAAGAAAATCTGTGGAGACAGAACTTCAGGAAGTCCAGCAGGAAGTGAGTGACACACGAGGACATTTGGTGACATAACACGTACATCAGGAAACATGGAGACGAGTGTGAGAGAGATTTAAACTCTGGTCGTCTCTGGAAACACGAGTCAATGTCTTAAGGACTTCAACAACTTAAATGTTCTACCATCAGTTTTATCACCGACGACTGGAGCCGAAGAGGCACTGAAGCTAAAACAGACGCTGCACTGAAGCTAAAACAGACGCCGCACTGAAGCTAAAACAGACGCCGCACTGAAGCTAAAACAGACGCCGCACTGAAGCTAAAACAGACGCCGCACTGAAGCTTCAACAGACGCCGCACTGAAGCTAAAACAGACGCCGCACTGAAGCTTCAACAGACGCCGCACTGAAGCTTCAACAGACGCCGCACTGAAGCTAAAACAGACCCCGCACTGAAGCTAAAACAGACGCCGCACTGAAGCTTCAACAGACGCCGCACTGAAGCTAAAACAGACGCCGCACTGAAGCTTCAACAGACGCCGCACTGAAGCTAAAACAGACGCCGCACTGAAGCTAAAACAGACGCCGCACTGAAGCTTCAACAGACGCCGCACTGAAGCTAAAACAGACGCCGCACTGAAGCTTCAACAGACGCCGCACTGAAGCTTCAACAGACGCCGCACTGAAGCTAAAACAGACCCCGCACTGAAGCTAAAACAGACGCCGCACTGAAGCTTCAACAGACGCCGCACTGAAGCTAAAACAGACGCCGCACTGAAGCTTCAACAGACGGCGCACTGAAGCTAAAACAGACGCCGCACTGAAGCTAAAACAGACGCCGCACTGAAGCTAAAACAGACGCCGCACTGAAGCTTCAACAGACGCTGCACTGAAGCTTCAACAGACGCCGCACTGAAGCTAAAACAGACGCCGCACTGAAGCTAAAACAGACGCCGCACTGAAGCTTCAACAGACGCCGGACTGAAGCTTCAACAGACGCCGCACTGAAGCTTCAACAGACGCCGGACTGAAGCTTCAACAGACGCCGCACTGAAGCTTCAACAGACGCCGCACTGAAGCTTCAACAGACGCCGCACTGAAGCTTCAACAGACGCCGCACTGAAGCTTCAACAGACGCCGCACTGAAGCTTCAACAGACGCCGCACTGAAGCTTCAACAGACGCCGCACTGAAGCTTCAACAGACGCCGCACTGAAGCTTCAACAGACGCCGCACTGAAGCTAAAACAGACGCCGCACTGAAGCTTCAACAGACGCCGCACTGAAGCTTCAACAGACGCCGCACTGAAGCTTCAACAGACGCCGCACTGAAGCTTCAACAGACGCCGCACTGAAGCTTCAACAGACGCCGCACTGAAGCTTCAACAGACGCCGCACTGAAGCTTCAACAGACGCCGCACTGAGGCTAAAACAGACGCCACACTGAAGCTTCAACAGACGCCGCACTGAAGCTTCAACAGACGCCGCACTGAAGCTTCAACAGACGCCGCACTGAAGCTAAAACAGACGCCACACTGAAGCTTCAACAGACGCCGCACTGATGCTTCGACAGACGCCGCACTGAAGCTTCGACAGACGCCGCACTGAAGCTTCGACAGACGCCGCACTGAAGCTTCAACAGACGCCGCACTGAAGCTTCAACAGACGCCGCACTGAAGCTAAAACAGACGCCGCACTGAAGCTTCAACAGACGCCGCACTGAAGCTTCAACAGACGCTGCACTGAAGCTTCAACAGACGCCGCACTGAAGCTTCAACAGACGCCGCACTGAAGCTTCAACAGACGCCGCACTGAAGTTAAAACAGACGCCGCACTGAAGCTAAAACAGACGCCGCACTGAAGCTAAAACAGACGCCGCACTGAAGCTAAAACAGACGCCGCACTGAAGATTCAACAAACGCCGCACTGAAGCTTCAACAGACGCCGCACTGAAGCTAAAACAGACGCCGCACTGAAGCTAAAACAGACGCCGCACTGAAGCTTCAACAGACGCCGCACTGAAGCTAAAACAGACGCCGCACTGAAGCTTCAACAGACGCCGCACTGAAGCTAAAACAGACGCCGCACTGAAGCTTCAACAGACGCCGCACTGAAGCTAAAACAGACGCCGCACTGAAGCTAAATCAGACGCCGCACTGAAGCTTCAACAGATGCCGCACTGAAGCTAAAACAGACGCCGCACTGAAGCTTCAACAGACGACGCACTGAAGCTAAAACAGACGCCGCACTGAAGCTTCAACAGACGACGCACTGAAGCTAAAACAGACGCCGCACTGAAGCTAAAACAGACGCCGCACTGAAGCTTCAACAGACGCCGCACTGAAGCTTCAACAGACGCCGCACTGAAGCTATAACAGACCCCGCACTGAAGCTTCGACAGACGCCGCACTGAAGCTTCAACAGACGCCGCACTGAAGCTAAAACAGACGCCGCACTGAAGCTTCGACAGACGCCGCACTGAAGCTTCGACAGACGCCGCACTGAAGCTTCAACAGACGCCGCACTGAAGCTTCAACAGACGCCGCACTGAAGCTAAAACAGACGCCGCACTGAAGCTAAAACAGACGCCGCACTGAAGCTAAAACAGACGCCGCACAGAAGCTAAAACAGACGCCGCACTGAAGCTAAAACAGATGCCGCACTGAAGCTTCAACAGACGCTGCACTGAAGCTAAAACAGACGCCGCACTGAAGCTTCAACAGACGACGCACTGAAGCTTCAACAGACGCCGCACTGAAGCTAAAACAGACGCCGCACTGAAGCTAAAACAGACGCCGCACTGAAGCTTCAACAGACGCTGCACTGAAGCTAAAACAGACGCCGCACTGAAGCTTCAACAGACGCTGCACTGAAGCTAAAACAGACGCCGCACTGAAGCTTCAACAGACGCTGCACTGAAGCTAAAACAGACGCTGCACTGAAGCTTCAACAGACGTTGCACTGAAGCTAAAACAGACGCCGCACTGAAGCTTCAACAGACGCTGCACTGAAGCTAAAACAGACGCCGCACTGAAGCTTCAACAGACGCCGCACTGAAGCTTCAACAGACGCCGCACTGAAGCTAAAACAGACGCCGCACTGAAGCTTCGACAGACGCCGCACTGATGCTTCGACAGACGCCGCACTGAAGCTTCGACAGACGCCGCACTGAAGCTTCAACAGACGCCGCACTGAAGCTAAAACAGACGCCGCACTGAAGCTTCGACAGACGCCGCACTGAAGCTTCGACAGACGCCGCACTGAAGCTTCAACAGACGCCGCACTGAAGCTTCAACAGAGGCCGCACTGAAGCTAAAACAGACGCCGCACTGAAGCTAAAACAGACGCCGCACAGAAGCTAAAACAGACGCTGCACTGAAGCTAAAACAGACGCCGCACTGAAGCTTCAACAGACGCTGCACTGAAGCTAAAACAGACGCCGCACTGAAGCTTCAACAGACGACGCACTGAAGCTTCAACAGACGCCGCACTGAAGCTAAAACAGACGCCGCACTGAAGCTAAAACAGACGCCGCACTGAAGCTCCAACAGACGCTGCACTGAAGCTAAAACAGACGCCGCACTGAAGCTTCAACAGACGCTGCACTGAAGCTAAAACAGACGCCGCACTGAAGCTTCAACAGACGCTGCACTGAAGCTAAAACAGACGCTGCACTGAAGCTTCAACAGACGTTGCACTGAAGCTAAAACAGACGCCGCACTGAAGCTTCAACAGACGCTGCACTGAAGCTAAAACAGACGCCGCACTGAAGCTTCAACAGACGCTGCACTGAAGCTAAAACAGACGCTGCACTGAAGCTAAAACAGACGCTGCACTGAAGCTAAAACAGACGCCGCACTGAAGCTTCAACAGACGCCGCACTAAAGCTTCAACAGACGCTGCACTGAAGCTAAAACAGACGCTGCACTGAAGCTAAAACAGACGCCGCACTGAAGCTTCAACAGACGCCGCACTGAAGCTTCAACAGACGCCGCACTAAAGCTAAAACAGACGCCGCACTGAAGCTTCAACAGACGCTGCACTGAAGCTAAAACAGACGCTGCACTGAAGCTAAAACAGACGCCGCACTGAAGCTTCAACAGACGCCGCACTAAAGCTAAAACAGACGCCGCACTGAAGCTTCAACAGACGCTGCACTGAAGCTAAAACAGACGCTGCACTGAAGCTAAAACAGACGCCACACTGAAGCTTCAACAGACGCTGCACTGAAGCTAAAACAGACGCTGCACTGAAGCTAAAACAGACGCCGCACTGAAGCTTCAACAGACGCCGCACTAAAGCTAAAACAGACGCCGCACTGAAGCTTCAACAGACGCCGCACTGAAGCTAAAACAGACGCCGCACTGAAGCTTCGACAGACGCCGCACTGATGCTTCGACAGACGCCGCACTGAAGCTTCGACAGACGCCGCACTGAAGCTTCAACAGACGCCGCACTGAAGCTAAAACAGACGCCGCACTGAAGCTTCGACAGACGCCGCACTGAAGCTTCGACAGACGCCGCACTGAAGCTTCAACAGACGCCGCACTGAAGCTTCAACAGAGGCCGCACTGAAGCTAAAACAGACGCCGCACTGAAGCTAAAACAGACGCCGCACAGAAGCTAAAACAGACGCTGCACTGAAGCTAAAACAGACGCCGCACTGAAGCTTCAACAGACGCTGCACTGAAGCTAAAACAGACGCCGCACTGAAGCTTCAACAGACGACGCACTGAAGCTTCAACAGACGCCGCACTGAAGCTAAAACAGACGCCGCACTGAAGCTAAAACAGACGCCGCACTGAAGCTCCAACAGACGCTGCACTGAAGCTAAAACAGACGCCGCACTGAAGCTTCAACAGACGCTGCACTGAAGCTAAAACAGACGCCGCACTGAAGCTTCAACAGACGCTGCACTGAAGCTAAAACAGACGCTGCACTGAAGCTTCAACAGACGTTGCACTGAAGCTAAAACAGACGCCGCACTGAAGCTTCAACAGACGCTGCACTGAAGCTAAAACAGACGCCGCACTGAAGCTTCAACAGACGCTGCACTGAAGCTAAAACAGACGCTGCACTGAAGCTAAAACAGACGCTGCACTGAAGCTAAAACAGACGCCGCACTGAAGCTTCAACAGACGCCGCACTAAAGCTTCAACAGACGCTGCACTGAAGCTAAAACAGACGCTGCACTGAAGCTAAAACAGACGCCGCACTGAAGCTTCAACAGACGCCGCACTGAAGCTTCAACAGACGCCGCACTAAAGCTAAAACAGACGCCGCACTGAAGCTTCAACAGACGCTGCACTGAAGCTAAAACAGACGCTGCACTGAAGCTAAAACAGACGCCGCACTGAAGCTTCAACAGACGCCGCACTAAAGCTAAAACAGACGCCGCACTGAAGCTTCAACAGACGCTGCACTGAAGCTAAAACAGACGCTGCACTGAAGCTAAAACAGACGCCACACTGAAGCTTCAACAGACGCCGCACTAAAGCTTCAACAGACGCCGCACAGAAGCTAAAACAGACGCCGCACTGAAGCTTCAACAGACGCCGCACTAAAGCTTCAACAGACGCCGCACTGAAGCTAAAACAGACGCTGCACTGAAGCTAAAACAGACGCCGCACTGAAGCTTCAACAGACGCCGCACTGAAGCTTCAACAGACGCCGCACTAAAGCTTCAACAGACGCCGCACTGAAGCTAAAACAGACGCCGCACTAAAGCTTCAACAGACGCTGCACTGAAGCTAAAACAGACGCCACACTGAAGCTTCAACAGACGCCGCACTAAAGCTTCAACAGACGCTGCACTGAAGCTTCAACAGACGCTGCACTAAAGCTTCAACAGACGCCGCACTGAAGCTAAAACAGACGCCACACTGAAGCTTCAACAGACGCCGCACTAAAGCTTCAACAGACGCCGCACTGAAGCTAAAACATACGCCGCACTGAAGCTTCAACAGATGCCGCACTGAAGCTAAAACAGACGCCACACTGAAGCTTCAACAGACGCCGCACTAAAGCTTCAACAGACGCCGCACTGAAGCTAAAACAGACGCCGCACTGAAGCTTCAACAGACGCCGCACTGAAGCTTCAACAGACGCCGCACTGAAGCTTCAACAGACGCCGCACTGAAGCTAAAACAGACGCCGCACTGAAGCTTCAACAGACGCCGCACTGAAGCTTCAACAGACGCCGCACTGAAGCTAAAACAGACGCCGCACTGAAGCTTCAACAGACGCAGCACTGAAGCTAAAACAGACGCCGCACTGAAGCTAAAACAGACGCCGCACTGAAGCTAAAACAGACGCCGCACTGAAGCTTCAACAGACGCCGCACTGAAGCTAAAACAGACGCTGCACTGAAGCTTCAACAGACGCCGCACTGAAGCTAAAACAGACGCTGCACTGAAGCTAAAACAGACGCCGTACTGAAGCTTCACATTCCACACACCAGAGATTCCCTCGAGCGACGACCAGGACGCCGGACACACTGTGGCGAGCGAGAGATGTTCGTCGGATGTTCGTCGGCTTCAGTCGGATCCTGCAAACCTTCCACGTGCTCAGTTTCTCTGGAGTATCTTCTCATCGTTGCAGTTCACTGAGACTCAAGAGTGGGCTTAGTTTGAGTCGTATCCAGACTTGCCTCCTTCTGGTTTCCATTTCTTGAAAAGGTGTTGCTGGTTTTTTCCCCTGAAACCACCTGATCCGTCAAGTGTTGGTTGAAGGTTTTTGAAGATAAAGGTTGAAAATATATCCTTCCTCTGGTGTCACTTGGATTATATTAAATTAAGTTTCCATTTCACAGCAGACAAAAGTGCAGAAACTTACTGACCTACATATGAGGGAGTAATCTTCAGCCTGACTGTCTTTATTGAATAATTGAATAAATATATTTGTATTTTAAAATGTATTAAAATGTTTAAATCACTTAATTCTTTCATTTCTTACCATTTTAAATACATTTTTAACAAATAGTCTTTCATTCTTTTTTTATTCAATATATGTTTTAATTTCTAGCATTTTAATCTTTATATTAAAAAGTGTTGAGACTATTTTACCAGCTTGTGTACATTGAATTTAAGAAGCTGCACATAAGAAAGTATTTCATTTGAAAAAAAGAAGGTATTTGTTCATTGTTGGATTTAGAATATCAAACTCTATGTGTACTTCTTTTTAATTCATTTTGGAAATATTTCATTACAAAATAAATATTGAAAAATTCAATTATTCCAAGAAAAAACATTTCCTTATAGAAGAGATTTTGTATTTTGAGTATTGTATATTATTAGAAGCTGAATTTGCCTCTAATTAAATTTAAAAAAAAAATAAAATTAGTTACAGAAAATGTTCTTTCATCACAAGACTTTGTTTAAAGCCTCATTTAAGCATAATCGTCGACAAAAAACTACCAAGCTCTTGCTATCAAGCTCTATCAAGCTCTTGCTATCAAGCTCTATCAAGCTCTTGCTATCAAGCTCTATCAAGCTCTTGCTATCAAGCTCCATCAAGCTCTTGCTATCAAGCTCTATCAAGCTCTTGCTATCAAGCTCCATCAAGCTCTTGCTATCAAGCTCAATCAAGCTCTTGCTATGAAGCTCTATCAAGCTCTTGCTATCAAGCTCTTGCTATCAAGCTCTATCAAGCTCTTGCTATCAAGCTCCATCAAGCTCTTGCTATCAAGCTCCATCAAGCTCTATCAAGCTCTATCAAGCTCTTGCTATCAAGCCCAACTAAGCTCTTGCTATCAAGCTCTATTAAGTTCTTGCTATCAAGCTCCATCAAGCTCCATCAAGCTCTATCAAGCTCTCGCAGGACGAGTTATACGCTGTAGATCATCTGCTCGAATCACAGGAAGAAACTCTCAAACTTCTGTGATCAACGAGCGACAAGTTCTTCAAAATGAGTAAAAATAAATAAAAATGCAGATTTTTCTGAGCGACAAGTTCCTCCAAAGAAGAAAAGGTTCAGGTTTGTTCGCGTGAGTTTGACGGACACACACAGACTGTGACGAGAACAAGAACGATTCTCACCCACAAAGTTTCACTTTCTGATAAATCTCAACGGTTCAATGAATGGAAGCAGGAATGTGACACAAACACTCCCTTTTAACGGAATCTCACGTCAGGGCCTTCCAGAGACTTCCTGCACTTGATGATCTTTCCTCAAACACTCCTCGTTTTGTGTCGAAAACATGACGTTTGTGTCGAAAACATGACGTTTGTGTCGAAAACATGACTTTGTGTCGAAAACATGACGTTTGTATCCATATGTGAAAATAAATTTGTAAAAATTCAATAGTTTTGAATTTAGTAGCCGTTTAAATTCAATGTAATGTTGGCTCTTTTATCCCAGTATTTTATATGACATTTAAAAGACTACAAACATAAGAAGTTCATTCATTTTGAAAATACTTTAAAAAAAAAAATTCAACCTTTCAATATACACATGATCCAAGTAATTACATTTTTTAATTTTTTTTTATTAAATATTTTCTAAACATCGTTTTTTCTAAATTCAATATATTTTCAAATGACAAAGTTTGTAAATTCAGTACATTTTAAATGTATTGTTAGATTTAAAAAACGCAATATTTTAAAAAGGTACATTTTCAAAATATATTTTCTAATTAATGGGATTAAAATATCCAACTATACGTGAAAAAAACATTTTGAAATAATCATTTTATTTATAATTATTATCTAAAAAAATGAATTCAACCTTTCAATAAACACATGATGCAAGTAATTTATTAAAATATATATTTTTTATTAAATATTTTCTAAACCTTGTTTTTTGACACAGTATTTTAATTCAGTACATTTTAAATGTTCTGTTAGATATAATATTTTAAATAAGGCAATATTTAAAAAATATACATTTTCATATTCAATTTAAAAATGTATATTTTAATTAATGGAATTAAAATATCCAATCAAAACGTTTTTAAAATATATATTTATTTAAAAAAATAGAAGGTTCAACCTTTCAATAATAATGAATACAATTATACACTAAAAATAAAATAAATTGTAAATGCTAAAACAAATCCAAACATTTTATTAAATGTGTAAAATGTATATAAAATTGCATAAAGCATTTATTTAACTGTATCGTTCAAAATAATTAATTTAACGCCAAGTTTTATTGTTTTAATCAAATATTTTTCAATGTAAACATTTCAATATTTGTCAGTGATTTACTTCAGTCACGCATCGAACTCATGATATTTATGATGTTTTCAGCTTCAATACAAGTTTATTGACCTTTGACCTTGCACTGACATTTAAACGAAAAGCCCAAACTATCCTGTTAAGTCGAGACTTTAACAGATTTTAACAGCGTCGTGTCCGAAGGTCGTGATTTCACAAGCGTGGAAAATCTTCTGTGACACGAGCAGGAAGTGATTCCTCATTGGTTTGATCTGATCACATGATCCCAGTCGTCGTTGTTGCATCTCAACCCGATCAATACGTTTTCACTTTCATTCGTGTTTCCTGCACTTAAAAATAACAACAAACCTGTGAAACTAAACGTTTTACATCATGAATGTGTTACTATGGAGGTCGTTTTGTTTCATAAGTCATTAAAAAATATTTGCTTCAATTTAAAATAAATAAATAATTAAATTGTTTTGCTTCAAGCAAAGAAAAATTGCTCCAATAAAGACAACATTTTTGGAAAATGAATGAATAAAAACACATTAAACCAAAAAAATAGTCATTATTGACAATGTTGTCGTTATTAAAAATATTTTTTCTCAATATATATATATATATATATATATATATATATATATATATAAAAAAAAAAGGTTTTCACAATTAAATTTAAAAAAAGACAACAAAAATGTTTACGTCAACAAAAAAAATCAATTATTTTAAATATGTTTAAGTGATTAAAGCAACTTTTTGGGGGATTTAATAATTTAAACAAAAATGTTTTCGCTCCGAAAAATGCCCAAGACTTTTTGTGTCTTTTTTAATTCAAGAACTTTTTATCGTTTCTTTTTAAAAGAAGATAATTTTTGGATTGAAAAGGTTTTTGTTTGACTGAAGCGATATTTTAAGTTTATTTTTGATAGATTTCTATGTTAAAAACTGTTTTAATTGAACCATAAACGCCAACGATCGCTGGAGAACATCAGGTGGTGACGAGCGAGCGCTCGATGGTTCCAATCCCTGACGTCTTGCTCGTGGGCAGGAAGAGAGAGAGACTCACGTTGATGGAGAAGATCAGCGCCGCGATGCCCAGCGGCAGGCAGCAGCACAGCATGGTGAAGATGGAGTACCCCAAGTAGTCCTTCACCGGGTGGGCCAGCGGGCCTTGACTCACCACCACGGTGGGCTGGACGTAGACCGTGGACTGCATCCCCGGACCGTACTGGCCCTGGGGGTACGGCTGCTGACCATAAGGCTGCTGACCGTACGGCTGCTGACCGTACGGCTGCTGACCGTACTGGGCCGGGTCCGGTTGACCTCCGTAGCCCATCTGGAAACACACGACACACACACTCTTATCACCCTGTTCAATCGTGTTTGATTGACGCCTGTCACTCAACATACGACACCAGGCATCACCAACAGATCAAACCTTCAGCCAATCACAGCGACGCATTATATCATATTTTTATATTGAATTTAAATGAGCAAGAATTAAAAAATATTAACTTTTAAAGCTTTATTTATTTTTATTTTTATATTAAAATATAAATCTCTATGTGTAACAAAAAGTATTGAATTAAAAAAACATATATTTTTAAAAAAAAGTCAATATACATTATATTTTATTTAATTAAAAATATTAACTTTTAAAGCTTTATTTTATTTTTATATTAAAATATAAATCTCTATGTGTAACAAAAAGTATTGAATTAAAAAAACATATATATTTTTAAAAAAAAGTCAATATACATTATATTTTATTTAATTAAAAATATTGACTTTTAAAGCTTTATTTTATTTTTATATTAAAATATAAATCTCTATGTGTAACAAAAAGTATTAAATTAAAAAAACATATATATTTAAAAAAAAAAGTCAATATACATTATATTTTATTTAATAAAAAATATTAACTTTTAAAGCTTTATTTTATTTTTATATTAAAATATAAATCTCTATGTGTAACAAAAAGTATTGAATTAAAAAAACATATATATTTAAAAAGTCAATATACATTATATTTTATTTAATTAAAAATATTAACTTTTAAAGCTTTATTTTATTTTATTTGTATATTAAAATATAAATCTCTATGTGTAAAAAAAAAGAATTTAATTAAAAAAACATATATATTTTAAAAAGTCAATATACATAATATTTTATTCAATTAAAAAATATTAACTTGTAAAGCTTTATTTTTTAATAATTGGAATTAAAATATAAATCTCTATGTGTAAACAAATGTATTGGATTAAAAAAAACATGTATATTTAAAAATATATCAATAAACATAATATTTTATTCAATTAAAAATAAAAAGGTTTAATATTTGAAATATTAAAATAATTCAATATTCTGCTGAATTACTTCGTAACACATGCACTCAACGCCATCGAATAATCCCTGGCAGGAGCCAAGGTCTCAAGCAGGCAAGTGGCAACACAGTTTAATAGATCAGGAGCCCGTGATTGAAATGTTACGAAATATAATTTCAACTGTTAGTTAACGTGGTGGTACTTGTACAACAGATAATGTACAAGTACATCGTCAGAATATTGAACGATTTAATATAACATTTAATATTTTTATTTGTATATTAAAAGATTGAATTCGTTTTTATTTGATTGAATTCAATTATTTCTATATTTAAAAGACGGTATTTGGATATTTCATTTAATAATATAATACAAAAAAACAACAATATTTTTATTTTTACACATAAAGTTTGATATTTTACTTCTAATAATTCAGAAATATTTTCAATTCATTGCCTTTTAAATGTTATAGGAAAATATAGGTATAGTAAGTGTCACCATGATACGATGAAAGTTCGATCAAGTATTTAAAATAGTACAAATTAATATACATACATATATATATATATATATACACATATAAAGAAAATGTATTAATTGTACGTTTAAAAGATATAATTCATTTTTTAAATACAAGATTTTTTTTAAATTTCAAATTAACAAAACATCAAAACATTAATTCAACCTTTTAGTATAAAAGTATTTCAAATAATAATCCAATGCTTCAATAAAATCAAAGTTTCTTCATATAAACTTTTAAACATTTAAATAAATAGACTTTAAGATATATTTCCAGACAGGAAGTGATTGAACGGTGATTGGAGGAAAAAGAAAACGACAATTAAATGTCATTAAAAAATCACGGTTGACGTTAAACAACTTTTTTTAGAAATAAAAATGTATTTTTCACAAATATATTCCAATAATGAATCAAGAAAAAGCATTAAATAAGAAAAAGCATTAAATAAACTTTTAAAAGTACTTTTCCCAACAAAAAAGCGGACGAAGAGAATAAAAACATTCCTGAGTAAACTTTAAAATGTATATTTTAACAATTAAAGATGTTTTTTTTCTCTTCATGTCAAACACGGTTCTCTGCGGCGGAGACTCACCGGCGCTGGGGCGGACGTGCCCGGGCCCGGGGGCGGGTACCCCTGGTAGTACTGGCCCGGGTAGGGCGGCGGTGGCGGCTGCGGGTTCATGGACTTCTTCTCGTCCGACAGGTTGGCTGAGGGGGCGCTGGGGTCCATGACGAGGAGGATCTCTTGGCAGAAGGAATCCTGGGAGAAGGTTTGGAGCAGAAGACGATCCGTGCGACTCCTGAGAACCTGGACCTGGACCTGGACTGGTGTGTGTGTGTGTGTGTGTGTGTGTGTGTGTGTGGAGCCACAACAATGTTGGCACAGACCACATCCCACTTCCGGTGATGCGGATAAAATAAAACTCGGAGAATAAAGTTATATAATTTTGTTTATAAAAAATAAACGAAAACGAGTGTCGCGAATGTCAATATATTTAAATCTGAATTCACTAAATAATTTAATTTATATTATTCACATTTCAGCATGTTTTACTTTTAATTTTGCTGCTTTACCAACTTAACGGAATTCATCATCCATTTTATAGTTTTACTACCTTTTAAATTTACTTTATTAAATAAAAGCATGTTTATTTATTTTTATGTAAAGCTTGTAACACGGAGCGAAAATGTCAATGTAATTAAAATGATTATTATTATCAGAATCAGAACCAACTTTATAAGTAAATTAACAATATACATGTATTTATTTTTCTCCGGCTGTTTATGTTTATTGTTTATTTAAACAATTTAAACTCTTGAGGGATCAATAAAGTTCTACTTATGTTTTCTTTAGGTGTTGAGGAACTTAAAGAACACAAGGGATCGGATCGAAATACAAATAGAAATAATATAGAAGTCAAATAGAACAAAAAATATATATAATTCATGAAATATAAAATGCAAAAACTATCATCAAACTAACCATCATTTATCATCATGATTGTTTTAAGTTTGTTCTGCTGTAGAGTTATGTCTACAAGAAGTGACTAAATAAAACCTCTATTATTTATTAAGTTAATATCATGAAGCCAAACACAAACAAGTGTAAATGTTTGGAAATAAAATAAAGTCAAAATTAATGAATTATTTTTTCCCCTCAAACCTCGAACATAGAAGTACATTTAAAATGTATTGAACGAAGTTATTATTAAAGCCTGAAACATGAGAAATGAAGAACGAAAACTCTTGGAGCTTTTATTTTGTGAGGAAACTCGACTTCTTCTCTGATGCTGATGTCAAGCTTGACGCAGTTTGGTCAGTGAGGCGAGCTGGGGGGAGGTGTGTGTGTGTGCGTGTGTGTGTGGGTGTGTGTGTGTGTGTGTGTGTGTGTGTGTGTGTGTGTGTGTGTGTGTGTGTGTGTGTGTCTGGGACCCTCACCTTATACAGTCAGAGAAGAAACAAACGTGAGAAGCATCTTCGACGTAAAACAGTTTCAACTACGAACGAGTCAAAACCTTCTCAAAGATCCTGGAAAACCAGGAATTCTGGACCGTTGTCTCTCCAGAGCTCGAGTCTGGAATGTTGGTCCAGGAAACCAAACACACTTTGTCAGGGATTGTTTACACGATTTGCGACATTATGACATATGTTTTTTTTTAATAACGGAAAAAAAGGGAAAGCCGCACACGCGCAGAAAAGATAAGTGACGTCACTGACGGGAAAAACGTCCCCCTCCTTCCCGCAAACTGTTGCGCAACGAGGGGATCGAGGCACGAGCGAGAATCTCGGTTCTGACCGTTCCTGGGGTCCAGGCGCCACCACGTGGTCTTTCGTTTCGAGTTTTGGTTCCGACGCAAATGTCCACCAGATGGCGCCACAACTATTTCTAAGACGCCAGAAGTTCATTTTTATCCAAACTTTAAAAATAAGTTATTCCTTTGTTTTCTTCTGTTTTTATTTTAAAAAATAAAAATAAAATAACATTTTTAATTATTTTTTCAGCTTCAAACTTTTTTTTTTTAGTTAATCCTTTGTTTTTTTGTTTTGATTTTTTTATCTAAAAATAAAATCATATTTTTTATTATTATTTGTAACATGTGGAAACATAAACAGTACATTTGTTTATTTTCTACATTATAATTAACTTTACTTTATATAAAATTAACTTTTTGAAATAATAAATCAATAGATTTGTTGGATAAATTATTGTATATCATTAAACAACTCTTATTAATAAACTTGGTTGAATTAGTTTGATTAAAAAAATGAATATTATTGGCCAAATATAAAGATGAAAATACATAAAAAATTATAATAATAAATTATAGTAGATCAAAAGTAACATTATTCAATTCTAATGTATTTAAACTGTTCCTGGTTGTAGAAAAAGTGAGTAAACGTTGAATAATATTGAAATAAAAATATACATAAACTCAGAAGTAAAACACGTTTTTAAAATACATGACAGTTTTATTAAAGGTCAGAGTTGAAGTCAAAAATGTTTCATCAAGACTTAATATAATTGATATATTAATAGTTTATAGAGATAAAAAAAAGGGAAATGAAATGTATCACATGTTGTTTTTATTGGTTGTCGATGAAAACACACAAACACACAAACACGACACACAGTGTTAGGAAGGACACTAGTATCTACATCTGTGTACATTTACACATACAAATACAGTCAAAAAAACATGTTTTGTTTGGAACCTACGTTTTGGTGGTAGTTGTGTTGTGAGGACGTAAAAAGAATGAAAACAATCACACAAGTGTGTAACGTTGTGTCGTGAGGATCTAACAGCAGGACGACGGACCAGCAGGAACTACTTTGTACTTTCTTTCTGCGACGAAGAATGTAAGGCCGGCGCTGGACGTGTCGCAGCTCAACATTCACAGGAACGACCTGAGGAGACACGAGCGTCAGTCAGGCTTGTGATTGACAGGAAACATCTTAGGAAACATTCGTCGTTTTCGACACAACGTCATCAAGTTTCTTCTTCAGGTCAGTCAGGATTTCTACCATGAGTCACGTTTGATAAATAGAACAATATAGAAGCATCAGTGGTTTTAAAGGTTGAAACTTTGAACTTTAAATCATTTAATTTAATTTAAATAATTGCGAAAAGTATCATGATGTTCTATTCTATGTTAGTCTTTGTCTTTTAGTTTTCTTTGATCTATGTTCTTTATCTTTAGACTTAGATTGTATCATCTTGTTCTTTCTCTTTATTTCTCTTGTTCTTGTTCTTATTTTATTTTTATGAATAATTGCTGTATTGTAAAAAACAATTTCAATAAAGTTCTATCTAACTAAATCATTTATACACTGAAAGGTTGATTTTGTCTTTCAAGATGAAGTAAAAAATACAAATATTTTCAAAATAAATACTTTTTTTTTTTACACATTGATAGATTAAGATATATTTGATACAATAATTCCAATAATTAAAAGCAATATTTTCTAAATTCAATACTTTTAATTGGGAGTCTTTTAAATTCAATAAAAAGTGTTAAATACATTTTAACGTATATAAAAGTGTCGCCAGACGACGCCAACAGAGCAAAGAGCCAATCACGCGACACGCAGAGGATCATGTGATCGACGTTAAGGCTCCAGATTAATTCAATTAGTTGAATTTAAAAGACGACGGGTTAAAGAATACTGAATTATTAATATTATTTTTGAATTCATGGATTCAGATCAAACTCTTATGTGTTTATAAAAAAAGTTGAAAATATTAAATTCATCTGTAAAAAAAAACAACAACAATTTGAAACTTTCAATATAGAAATGTTTAAATAAATAAAAAATACTGTTTTAAACATCACCAAATTATTAAAACAATTTTTTTATAAAATGTTAAAACATTTGCAACATTTAAGTTGTTAAATTAATTCAATGTCCTGGTGTCAATAATATTCTTCCAAAAAGAATAAATAAAACTAAACTTAAAAAAAAAACAATTTGAAACTTTCAATATAGAAATATTTAAATAAATAAAAAATACTGTTTTAAACATCGACAACTTATTAAAACAAATTTTAATAAAATGTTTAAAAATTTGCAACATTATATTGTTAAATTAATTCAATGTTCTGGTGTCAAGAATATTCTTCCAAAAAGAATAAATACAACTAAACTTAAAAAAAACAAAAAAACAATTTGAAACTTTCAATATAGAAATATTTAAATAAATAAAAAATACTGTTTTAAACATCACCAAATTATTAAAACAAATTTTAATAAAATGTTTAAAAATTTGCAACATTAAATTGTTAAATTAATTCAATGTTCTGGTGTCAATAATATTCTTCCAAAAAGAATAAATAAAACTAAACTTAAAAAAAACAAAAAAAAACAATTTGAAACTTTCAATATAGAAATATTTAAATAAATAAAATATACTGTTTAAAAACATCACCAAATTCATTCATTCATTCATTTTCTATCGCTTTATCCCTTACCGGGGTCGCGGGGAGACCGGAGTCTATCCCAGTATCACAGGGCGAGAGGCAGGGGACACACAAAGACACACAAAGACACACAAAGACACACAAACATTCACACACACACCTACGGACAATTTCCCAAAGTTCTCAATCAACCTCTGTATGTTTCTGGACTGTGGGAGGAAACCGGAGTGTCCAGAGTAAACCCACCAAATGATGAAAACAAATAAAAAAATTAATGTTAATTAATTGTTAAATTAATTCAATGTTTTATGTCAATAATAAACTTCCAAAAAGATGCAGCAATAACTTAAAAAACAAACAGATTTCAACAAATCTACGTCAAAGTAGACGTAGATTTGTTGAAACGTTTTCTAAAGGTTTAAACATTAGAAACGAGATGATTTGCTCCGAGTCGCTGTGTTTGTCCACAAGAGAAGATCTCCCAGAGTGCAACACCTGTGGAGCCCCTGCTGGCTCTCTGTGCGCCGCGAGCTGGTTCACAGCGAACAGATGGACTGAGTAAATATAACTTTGGACTCGTGATCACGAGGCGCTGGACGTGTCGGACGATACAAGCCGTGGACGTCTGACCTTTTCTCATCGTCCTGAGCTACAGTGTCGTCGCACACTGAATATTACTACCTGTGTTTTTGTGTTTTTTTGTGTTTTTATATGTTCACTCGCATTATTCAGGGGTTAGCTCCAGCTCTGGCGCCCCCTGCTGGTGGATTATACTCCGGTCAACGCATTTTTTAAAGGCGACTGTGAAGGTATTTTTGTTTCTTTGTTGTTCTTTCAAAATAAACGTTTCTTCATTCAAAATAAACAGTTGATTTAATCCAAATAAATATTTTCAATTAAAAAAAGAAAGTCTTTCAATACCTTGATCGTTGAGCATCGGCTGAGCGTTCGCTGCCGTCCTCCTCCTGCAGACACCAGACACCGTTAGTGAAATAAAACATGAATGAACTGCAGATAGAAATCAATCATCCATCCATCCATCCATCTATCTATCTATCTATCTATCCCTCCATCCATCTATCCACGCATCTATCTATCTATACCTCCATTTATCCATCCATCCATCTATCTATCATTCTTTCCATCATCCCTCTATTTATCTGCCATCCAGCCATCTATTTATCCTTTTATCCATCCATCTATCAATTCATCATCAATCAATGATCCATCCATCTAGTTACCCTTCTATCATCCATCTATCCATCCATCCATCTATCCTTCTATCTATCTATCCTTCTATCTATCCATCTATCCCTCTATCTATCTATCTATACATCTATCTATCTATCCCTCTATCTATCTATCTATACATCTATCTATCTATACATCTATCTATCTATACATCTATCTATCTATACATATATCTATCTATACATCTATACATCTATCTATCTATACATCTATCTATCTATACATCTATCTATCTATACATCTATACATCTATCTATCTATACATCTATCTATCTATACATCTATCTATCTATACATCTATCTATCTATACATCTATCTATCTATACATCTATCTATCTATACATCTATCTATCTATACATCTATCTATCTATACATCTATCTATCTATACATCTATCTATCTATACATCTATCTATCTATCTATCTATCTATCTATCTATCTATCTATCTATCTATCTATCTATCTATCTATCTATCTATCTATCTATCTATCTACGCATCTATCCATCCATCCATCTATCTATCCCTCCATTTATCCATCCATCCATCTATTATCAATTCATCATCAATCAATTATCCATACATCTAGTTACCCTTCTATCACCATCCATCCATCCTTTTATCCATCCACCTATCCCTCCATCCATCTATCCACCTATCCTTCCCTCCATCCATCTATTCATCCTTCTATTATCTATCTATCAACCATCCATCAATCAATTATCCATCCATCCTTCTATCTTCAACATTCCGGACCGGCAGGTTCTGGATCAGTGACACTCACCTCTTGTCCTGGTTGAACTTGCACCTGCAGTGTCCGCCTGAGGAACGAGGAACACAAGCATGAAGACGACAGAAGGTTTGAGACCATCGTGATTCAATCTTACTGAACAGGATGGTGATGCCGATCAGACACAGCACCGCGGCCAGAACCAGACCCCACACTCGCAGACTGTGGTAATCTGAGGAGAGGACGACAGCGTTAGCGCCACCTGGGGGTTGACTTGACTCGTGACAGCAGCTGGAGTTGTGTACAAAAACACACACGTCGGTGACAAGATTGTGTTTTTGTGAAACTCACCGTAAGTAAAAGGGTCGTCGCCTGCAGCTGTGATGACAGACAGACTTCAGGTCACAAACACTGACACGATAATCTAAGAAACTGTTACTTCATCCTAAAAACATGCTTCAATAATCTAAGAAACTGTTACTTCATCTTAAAAACATGCTTCAATAATCTAAGAAACTGTTACTTCATCTTAAAAACATGCTTCAATAATCTAAGAAACTGTTACTTCATCTTAAAAACATGCTTCAATAATCTAAGAAACTGTTACTTCATCCTAAAAACATGCTTCAATAATCTAAGAAACTGTTACTTCATCTTAAAAACATGCTTCAATAATCTAAGAAACTGTTACTTCATCCTAAAAACATGCTTCAATAATCTAAGAAACTGTTACTTCATCTTAAAAACATGCTTCAATAATCTAAGAAACTGTTACTTCATCTTAAAAACATGCTTCAATAATCTAAGAAACTGTTACTTCATCTTAAAAACATGCTTCAATAATCTAAGAAACTGTTACTTCATCTTAAAAACATGCTTCAATAATCTAAGAAACTGTTACTTCATCCTAAAAACATGCTTCAATAATCTAAGAAACTGTTACTTCATCTTAAAAACATGCTTCAATAATCTAAGAAACTGTTACTTCATCTTAAAAACATGCTTCAATAATCTAAGAAACTGTTACTTCATCCTAAAAACATGCTTCAATAATCTAAGAAACTGTTACTTCATCTTAAAAACATGCCTCAATAATCTAAGAAACTGTTACTTCATCTTAAAAACATGCTTCAATAATCTAAGAAACTGTTACTTCATCTTAAAAACATGCTTCAATAATCTAAGAAACTGTTACTTCATCTTAAAAACATGCTTCAATAATCTAAGAAACTGTTACTTCATCTTAAAAACAGTGAAACAACGTAGTGAGAGAATCTTACCGTCCGTTTGTTCTTCTGCCAACACCAGCGACACGACTGTGAGAGAAAGAAACACTTTAATGTCATCATAGAAGATGATCTATCTATCTATCTATCTATCTATCTATCTATCTATCTATCTATCTATCTATCTATCTATCTATCTATCTATCTATCTATCTATCTATCTATCTATCCTTCTTTCCATCCACCCATCTATATATCTATCCCTCTTTCCATCCATCATCCATCTTTCTATTCATTCATCTATTTAATCATCTATCTATTCATCGTTCTATCCATCCATCCCTCTATTCATCCATCCAGCTATTAACCATCTATCTGTCCTTTCTTCTATGTGTCCATCCATCCATCCATCCACCTATGTATCTATCCATCTATTCATCTTTCTATTCATTCATCTATTCATCTATTTATCTATCCATCTATTTATCCATCCATCTATTCATCTATTTATCCATCCATCTATTCATCTTTCTATTCATTCATCTATTTATCCATCCATCTATTCATCTTTCTATCCATCCATCCCTCTATTCATCCATCCAGCTATTAACCATCTATCTGTCCTTTCTTCTATGTGTCCATCCATCCATCCATCCATCCACCCATGTATCTATCCATCTATTCATCTTTCTATCCATCCATCTATTTATCCATCCATGAAGATGTTAACATGTGATGAAGATGTTCACATGTGATGAAGATGTTAACATGTGATGAAGATGTTCACATGTGATGAAGATGTTAAAATGTGATGAAGATGTTAACATGTGATGAAGATGTTCACATGTGATGAAGATGTTAACATGTGATGAAGATGTTCACATGTGATGAAGATGTTAACATGTGATGAAGATGTTCACATGTGATGAAGATGTTCACATGTGATGAAGATGTTCACATGTGATGAAGATGTTCACATGTGATGAAGATGTTAACATGTGATGAAGATGTTAACATGTGATGAAGATGTTCACATGTGATGAAGATGTTAACATGTGATGAAGATGTTCACATGTGATGAAGATGTTCACATGTGATGAAGATGTTCACATGTGATGAAGATGTTCACATGTGATGAAGATGTTCACATGTGATGAAGATGTTCACATGTGATGAAGATGTTAACATGTGATGAAGATGTTCACATGTGATGAAGATGTTAACATGTGATGAAGATGTTAACATGTGATGAAGATGTTAACATGTGATGAAGATGTTCACATGTGATGAAGATGTTCACATGTGATGAAGATGTTCACATGTGATGAAGATGTTCACATGTGATGAAGATGTTAACATGTGATGAAGATGTTCACATGTGATGAAGATGTTAACATGTGATGAAGATGTTAACATGTGATGAAGATGTTAACATGTGATGAAGATGTTAACATGTGATGAAGATGTTAACATGTGATGAAGATGTTCACTTGTGATGAAGATGTTAACATGTGATGAAGATGTTCACATGTGATGAAGATGTTAACATGTGATGAAGATGTTAACATGTGATGAAGATGTTAACATGTGATGAAGATGTTCACATGTGATGAAGATGTTCACATGTGATGAAGATGTTAACATGTGATGAAGATGTTCACATGTGATGAAGATGTTAACATGTGATGAAGATGTTAACATGTGATGAAGATGTTAACATGTGATGAAGATGTTAACATGTGATGAAGATGTTCACATGTGATGAAGATGTTAACATGTGATGAAGATGTTAACATGTGATGAAGATGTTCACATGTGATGAAGATGTTAACATGTGATGAAGATGTTAACATGTGATGAAGATGTTAACATGTGATGAAGATGTTAACATGTGATGAAGATGTTCACATGTGATGAAGATGTTAACATGTGATGAAGATGTTCACATGTGATGAAGATGTTAACATGTGATGAAGATGTTAACATGTGATGAAGATGTTAACATGTGATGAAGATGTTAACATGTGATGAAGATGTTCACATGTGATGAAGATGTTAACATGTGATGAAGATGTTAACATGTGATGAAGATGTTCACATGTGATGAAGATGTTAACATGTGATGAAGATGTTCACATGTGATGAAGATGTTAACATGTGATGAAGATGTTAACATGTGATGAAGATGTTAACATGTGATGAAGATGTTCACATGTGATGAAGATGTTAACATGTGATGAAGATGTTCACATGTGATGAAGATGTTAACATGTGATGAAGATGTTAACATGTGATGAAGATGTTCACATGTGATGAAGATGTTACTCACGTGTCATGAGCACCACAGCTGAGATCTTCGTCATCCTGATGCCTGGAAACATAAACGTGTTTAACTCAAGAACCTCATGTCAGGATGAGTCTAATAATCTCTGATAATCACTAATAATCTCTGATAATCACTAATAATCTCTGATAATCTCTCATCAATCGTGACATACATTCCTGCAGATGTTGTAAAAACATGGAACAAGAGCCTTAAATGGGTCGGAGAGGCAATATTCCCGCGAGGCTCCACGAGGGTTTAGACAAACAAACTTTCACATCTGCTCTAAGTGACGTTTGAACAAAGTCGATTTTCAGACACAAGATCATAACTTAATGGGAACAAAACGCTCTAATGGATCCTGAGCAGACGAACAGACTCGCTCTGGTTAGAGCCATAAAAGAACCACAATAATAATATCTGCTATGAATGATCCGGATCTGTTGTTTTCGATATATTTGAGTCAAGTACTGGACAATACTACACATATATACTTGTTACTACACTATCACAACACCAGAGTCAAGTACTGGACAATACTACACATACTGTATAAACTTGTTACTACACTATCACAACACCAGAGTCAAGTACTGGACAATACTACACATACTGTATAAACTTGTTACTACACTATCACAACACCAGAGTCAAGTACTGGACAATACTACACATATATACTTGTTACTACACTATCATAACACCAGAGTCAAGTACTGGACAATACTACACATATATACTTGTTACTACACTATCACAACACCAGAGTCAAGTACTGGACAATACTACACATATATACTTGTTACTACACTATCATAACACCAGAGTCAAGTACTGGACTATACTACACATATATACTTGTTACTACACTATCACAACACCAGAGTCAAGTACTGGACAATACTACACATATATACTTGTTACTACACTATCACAACACCAGAGTCAAGTACTGGACAATACTACACATATATACTTGTTACTACACTATCACAACACCAGAGTCAAGTACTGGACAATACTACACATATATACTTGTTACTACACTATCACAACACTAGAGTCAAGTACTGGACAATAGTACACATATATACTTGTTACTACACTATCACAACACCAGAGTCAAGTACTGGACAATACTACACATATATACTTGTTACTACACTATCACAACACTAGAGTCAAGTACTGGACAATAGTACACATATATACTTGTTACTACACTATCACAACACCAGTCAAGTACTGGACAATACTACACATATATACTTGTTACTACACTATCACAACACCAGAGTCAAGTACTGGACAATATTACACATATATACTTGTTACTACACTATCATAACACCAGAGTCAAGTACTGGACAATACTACACATATATACTTGTTACTACACTATCATAACACCAGAGTCAAGTACTGGACAATACTACACATATATACTTGTTACTACACTATCATAACACCAGAGTCAAGTACTGGACAATACTACACATATATACTTGTTACTACACTATCACAACACCAGAGTCAAGTACTGGACAATACTACACATATATACTTGTTACTACACTATCATAACACCAGAGTCAAGTACTGGACTATACTACACATATATACTTGTTACTACACTATCACAACACCAGAGTCAAGTACTGGACAATACTACACATATATACTTGTTACTACACTATCACAACACCAGAGTCAAGTACTGGACAATACTACACATATATACTTGTTACTACACTATCACAACACCAGAGTCAAGTACTGGACAATACTACACATATATACTTGTTACTACACTATCACAACACTAGAGTCAAGTACTGGACAATAGTACACATATATACTTGTTACTACACTATCACAACACCAGAGTCAAGTACTGGACAATACTACACATATATACTTGTTTCTACACTATCACAACACTAGAGTCAAGTACTGGACAATAGTACACATATATACTTGTTACTACACTATCACAACACCAGAGTCAAGTACTGGACAATATTACACATATATACTTGTTACTACACTATCATAACACCAGAGTCAAGTACTGGACAATACTACACATATATACTTGTTACTACACTATCATAACACCAGAGTCAAGTACTGGACAATACTACACATATATACTTGTTACTACACTATCATAACACCAGAGTCAAGTACTGGACAATACTACACATATATACTTGTTACTACACTATCACAACACCAGAGTCAAGTACTGGACAATACTACACATATATACTTGTTACTACACTATCATAACACCAGAGTCAAGTACTGGACTATACTACACATATATACTTGTTACTACACTATCACAACACCAGAGTCAAGTACTGGACAATACTACACATATATACTTGTTACTACACTATCACAACACCAGAGTCAAGTACTGGACAATACTACACATATATACTTGTTACTACACTATCACAACACCAGAGTCAAGTACTGGACAATACTACACATATATACTTGTTACTACACTATCACAACACTAGAGTCAAGTACTGGACAATAGTACACATATATACTTGTTACTACACTATCACAACACCAGAGTCAAGTACTGGACAATACTACACATATATACTTGTTACTACACTATCACAACACTAGAGTCAAGTACTGGACAATAGTACACATATATACTTGTTACTACACTATCACAACACCAGTCAAGTACTGGACAATACTACACATATATACTTGTTACTACACTATCACAACACCAGAGTCAAGTACTGGACAATACTACACATATATACTTGTTACTACACTATCACAACACCAGAGTCAAGTACTGGACAATACTACAAATATATACTTGTTACTACACTATTACAACACCAGAGTCAAGTACTGGACAATACTACACATATATACTTGTTACTACACTATCACAACACCAGAGTCAAGTACTGGACAATACTACACATATATACTTGTTACTACACTATCACAACACCAGAGTAAAGTACTGGACAATACTACACATATATACTAAAATGATATCCTACGGTATCACTAGATATCATATAATGGACCCTGTATCGTGATACGTATTGTATCAAACAACAAATTGAAATACATTTAAATGATAACGTTTCCTGTAGCCCTGACAAAAAATATATTGTGAGATAAAAAACATTACACACCACATGTCACCCAAAGAAAAAATAATTAACAAATACACAAACATTTATAGAATTAAAACCATTAAATCATGTAAAGAATCACTTCAATTATGCCTGTGAATCGTGATATTTTTTTTTATTATAAAACTGTTTTACATATAAATTATTGATTACATTTTTATTACTATTATTATGTTCGATTGTTAAACTGTGTTGAATCTTTGCACATTAAATACCGCCCTTGTTTGGACAGACCTGATCTACACAATAATCTAATATTCAAACACAAGTGAATAAACTCAATAAAGAATCAAAGTTCATTTTTGTTTACTTAAAAAAACAAATGTTACGCTTGTGTTTACGGTTCGTCTTGAAAAATACAACAAGTACAGATGAATCTGATTAATGTCTCGAGTAACAAGATCTTTTTCATCAGAAATGATCGTCAGATCAACGTAATGATCTGTGACTGCAGGTGTTTTACTTCATACAAGATTTAAGAAACAAACGCTGAAGTTACTCTGAACTCCTGGAGCGTCAACCAGCTGACGGTGAAAACATTGATGTTCAGAGAGACTGAGACACAAAACAAACCTCCAGTGATTTTCCACTCGCTGGTGTTTTCCACACGGACTCACGTGAAGAGAAAACATCTCCAGGCAACATGTGTTACGACGAAACCACAGAACCTGAACCAGAGCCTGAAAGATTTGATTCCTTCACTTTAAAATACTATTTCATGAGCGAAGGTTTTATCACTTCTTTGTTCTTTCACTGTTTTTTAGGTCAAACTACACTTGTTGACTTTTTAATCTTTGACTAATCATAGTGAATGTTTTATATCATTTTAATGTTTACACACTACTTGTATTGAATTGTCTTTTAATTATTATTATTTTTTTAAATGAAAGATTTTTTTACACTTAGAGGTTTGATATTCTTATTCCAGTAATTAAATCAATATTTTTTAATGTGTTGCCTTTTAAATTCAATATTATAACGTTGCTATGATAGTGTCACAGTTTAAAATGCTGCGACTGTAAAAGCTAAATTAAAACTTTTATTTTTTTAATTATTGGATTTATAATATCAAACTTTATGTTTGAAAAAAAAAGAAGAAAATATTCGATACTTTTAATCAATAATAAATCAAATTAATGTATCCTTATAATATACAAAATATTGAATTCAATTATTTAAAAAAAATGAAACGCTAACAAAAACAACATTTTAAATGTGAACGTTGTTTAATATTCTGATGACACTGATAAACTTCATACATGACGTTCTTTTAAAAGACGATTGAAGGATTGATTTCCAGAGAAATGCGAGTCTTCTACTGAGGATGATACTTGGAGTGGATTTAGAGAGAATCCTCGGGAGGAAAGACCAGCTCTTGCCTCCCGAGGATTCTCTCAGCAACACATCACGGAGCTACAGAATTAGGACGACGTGAAACAAGCCAACGATCACGAGAAGAAGATCTCGGGAGATGGAGGACAGAAAGAGAGAGAGAGAGAGAGAGAGAGAGAAAGAGAGACTACACCGATAAAGGACAGAAAGAAAGAGAGAGAGAGAAAGAGACTACACCGATAAAGGACAGAAAGAGAGAGAGAGAGAGAAAGAGACTACACCGATAAAGGACAGAAAGAGAGAGAGAGAGAAAGAGAGACTACACCGATAAAGGACAGAAAGAAAGAGAGAGAGAGAAAGAGACTACACCGATAAAGGACAGAAAGAAAGAGAGAGAGAGAAAGAGACTACACCGATAAAGGACAGAAAAAGAGAGAGACAGAGAGAAAGAAAGAGAGAGACTACATAGATAAAGGACATAAAAAGAGAGAGAGACAGAGAGAAAGAAAGAGAGAGACTACATTGATAAAGGACAGAAAAAGAGAGAGACAGAGAGAAAGAAAGAGAGAGACTACATTGATAAAGGACAGAAAAAGAGAGAGACAGAGAGAAAGAAAGAGAGAGACTACATAGATAAAGGACAGAAAAAGAGAGAGACAGAGAGAAAGAAAGAGAGAGACTACATTGATAAAGGACAGAAAAAGAGAGAGACTACATTGATAAAGGACAGAAAAAGAGAGAGACAGACAGAAAGAAAGAGAGAGACTACACCGATAAAGGACAGAAAAAGAGAGAGACAGAGAGAAAGAAAGAGAGACTACATTGATAAAGGACAGAAAAAGAGAGAGACAGAGAGAAAGAAAGAGAGAGACTACATTGATAAAGGACAGAAAAAGAGAGACAGGGAGAAAGAAAGAGAGAGACTACATTGATAAAGGACAGAAAAAGAGAGAGACAGGGAGAAAGAAAGAGAGAGACTACATTGATAAAGAACAGAAAAAGAGAGAGACAGAGAGAAAGAAAGAGAGAGACTACATTGATAAATGACAGAAAAAGAGAGAGACAGAGAGAAAGAAAGAGAGACTACATTGATAAAGGACAGAAAAAGAGAGAGACAGAGAGAAAGAAAGAGAGAGACTACATTGATGAAGGACAGAAAAAGAGAGAGACAGAGAGAAAGCAAGAGAGAGACTACATTGATAAAGGACAGAAAAAGAGAGAGACTACATTGATAAAGGACAGAAAAAGAGAGAGAGACTACATTGATAAAGGACAGAAAAAGAGAGAGACAGAGAGAAAGAAAGAGAGACTACACCTATAAAGGACAGAAAGAGAAAGAGAGAGAGAGAGAAAGAGAGACTACATTGATAAAGGGCAGAAAAAGAGAGAGAGACTACATTGATAAAGGACAGAAAAAGAGAGAGAGACTACATTGATAAAGGACAGAAAAAGAGAGAGACAGAGAGAAAGAAAGAGAGACTACACCTATAAAGGACAGAAAGAGAAAGAGAGAGAGAGAGAGAAAGAGAGACTACATTGATAAAGGGCAGAAAAAGAGAGAGAGACTACATTGATAAAGGACAGAAAAAGAGAGAGACAGAGAGAAAGAAAGAGAGAGACTACATTGATAAAGGACAGAAAAAGAGAGAGACAGAGAGAAAGCAAGAGAGAGACTACATTGATAAAGGACAGAAAAAGAGAGAGAGACTACATTGATAAAGGACAGAAAGAAAGAGAGAGAGAGAAAGAGAGGAGGAGAGAGAGAGTTTGAGCTCTCAAAGAAGGGGAGAAAAGAGGAAGAACAAACGTAACTGGAGAGATAAAGTTCACTAGAATAAAGGTCTGAGGTGGAGTCGAGTCTTTAGTTCTGAGCTCAGGTCCAGACTCCTACACGTGGATATTATCGACACAGAGTCATTAACAACAACCTTCGTTTATAGTTTTATTTACTAGAACAAATACTGAATATGTTTAAATAACAACCACGAGTTTTGAGTTTTTGTTACTTTTGTTTGCGTCTAAAAAACAAAACAGTTTCCATCAGAGCTCGAGGCATCAGTGAGGTAGATTCAACGTGTACTACTTGTTAATGACAAGTATAAACATGTACAAATACAAATAAAAACACGTGCCTGATGAGTAAACTCAGTCATATTTATTTGGTGTTCAATAATACACATATACTTATGAGAAAAACTACTATCATTGAAATAAAAGTGTAACTATTAAATTAAGTAACAACTTCTTCTCCACTAGTCATCAGACAATTAAAGAAAATATCAATACACTTAAATACTGCAGTTTTTTTTAATACCACACTGTATTGAAATTCAACACCAATGTATAATTTTTTAAATGAACAATAAACCTGAAAATATTTACTTAATTTAGCTGGTATTACTCTTGTGAAATACAAATATTGATTCTATCGTAAAATGAAGCCTGTAGTATTATTGTGTATTTACTATGACGTGACTAAAGAAACCTAGTATATTGTTGTTCCTACAGTATCACAATATACGTATGTATGTATGGAGATACACATTGTTGACAATACACAACAAGAAGTTCTGTCTAGTTTTCACTGGTTTATTTTTGGAGTAAACTTGTCAAGAGTCGCACACTTGTGGTACTTTAGAGAAAATACCATCTTTCTAAGAGCGTAATACTCACTAGAACATGATATAATGTGAGCAGGAAGGTTGAGTCACTTCATAAGTGGAGAATAAAGTACTTCATTCATCCTTTCATACCTTGACTTAAAGGTTCCAACAGAGCAGGACTTGTTAGTCGTGAAGCTGCTTCTGATGCTAATGACTCACAGAAAGACGGTTCTGTTCGGTTCTGTTCGGTTCTGTTCCAAACCTCGTCTCCGACTGTCTCTGCTTTTGTCTCCAGATCCTCTCGTCGACGCTTTTCAGCCTGTTTTCCACATGTGCCTCGTTTTCTCACTTCAGCCACTTCCTGTCTGTGAGACACTTATGTGAAGCTTCTACTGTGAAGCTTCTAATGGAGCTTTTAGAATAACATTTGTGTTTCACTCTTAGAATAACACTTGTGTTTCCAGATCCACCACACTGACGAGTATGAAGTACTAATACCACACTGACGAGTATGAAGTACTAATACAACACTGACGAGTATGAAGTACTAATACAACACTGACGAGTATGAAGTACTAATACCACACTGACGAGTATGAAGTACGAATACCACACTGACGAGTATGAAGTACTAATACAACACTGACGAGTATGAAGTACTAATACAACACTGACGAGTATGAAGTACTAATACAACACTGACGAGTATGAAGTACTAATACAACACTGACGAGTATGAAGTACTAATACCACACTGACGAGTATGAAGTACTAATACAACACTGACGAGTATGAAGTACTAATACAACACTGACGAGTATGAAGTACTAATACAACACTGACGAGTATGAAGTACTAATACAACACTGACGAGTATGAAGTACTAATACAACACTGACGAGTATGAAGTACTAATACAACACTGACGAGTATGAAGTACTAATACAACACTGACGAGTATGAAGTACTAATACCACACTGACGAGTATGAAGTACTAATACCACACTGACGAGTATGAAGTACTAATACAACACTGACGAGTATGAAGTACTAATACAACACTGACGAGTATGAAGTACTAATACAACACTGACGAGTATGAAGTACTAATACAACACTGACGAGTATGAAGTACTCATACAACACTGACGAGTATGAAGTACTAATACAACACTGACGAGTATGAAGTACTAATACAACACTGACGAGTATGAAGTACTAATACAACACTGACGAGTATGAAGTACTAATACAACACTGACGAGTATGAAGTACTAATACAACACTGACGAGTATGAAGTACTTATACAACACTGACGAGTATGAAGTACTAATACAACACTGACGAGTATGAAGTACTAATACAACACTGACGACTATGAAGTACTAATACAACACTGACGACTATGAAGTACTAATACAACACTGACGAGTATGAAGTACTAATACAACACTGACGAGTATGAAGTACTAATACCACACTGACGAGTATGAAGTACTAATACAACACTGACGAGTATGAAGTACTAATACAACACTGACGAGTATGAAGTACTTATACAACACTGACGTGTATGAGGTACTTATACAACACCGATTTGTATGACGTACTTATTCAACACTGATGTGTATGAAGTACTTACACAACACTGTCATGTATGTATGAAGTACTTATACAACATTGACGTGTATGTATGAAGTACTTATACAACACTGACATGTATGAAGTACTTATACAACACTGACGATTATGAAGTACTTATACAACACTGACGTGTATGAGGTACTTATACAACACCGATTTGTATGACGTACTTATACAACACTGTCATGTATGTATGAAGTACTTATACAACATTGACGTGTATGTATGAAGTACTTATACAACACTAACGTGTATGAGGTACTTATACAACACTGACGTGTATGAAGTACTTATACAACACTGACGTGTATGTATGAAGTACTTATACAACATTGAAGTGTATGTATGAAGTACTTATACAACACTAACGTGTATGAGGTACTTATACAACACTGACGTGTATGAAGTACTTATACAACACTGACATGTATGAAGTACTTATACAACACTGACGATTATGAAGTACTTATACAACACTGACGTGTATGAGGTACTTATACAACACCGATTTGTATGACGTACTTATACAACACTGACATGTATGACGTACTTATACAACACTGATGTGTATGAAGTACTTACACAACACTGTCATGTATGTATGAAGTACTTATACAACATTGACGTGTATGTATGAAGTACTTATACAACACTAACGTGTATGAGGTACTTATACAACACTGACGTGTATGAAGTACTTATACAACACTGACGTGTATGTATGAAGTACTTATACAACATTGAAGTGTATGTATGAAGTACTTATACAACACTAACGTGTATGAGGTACTTATACAACACTGACGTGTATGAAGTACTTATACAACACTGACATGTATGTTTCGCTTGTGTGTTGGTACTAAAACTAGGCACAGAACGACGCAAGATGTTTCAATACTACTAGCTTTTTGTTCTTTGCGACAAAATAACCAAAGTTTGACATCCAGGCATTTTGTTACTGGTAAAGTATCACAGTATATACTATGGTTACCCTTTTATTGTGACTCTGTATCTTGTATCGTTCATGTCCAGTAGAATCCTTGTTGCACAACATCGTGTCAGTGTTTGATCAACAATACTTTGCTACTTCCAGATAATGTTGTACTTTGAACTGAAGCTAAAAACTCTTACGATAACTTCTAAAGAAACGTGTGATGAACCCACTAATGGAATCACAGTATTTCCTCGGAGGATGAATAGTCCAGACTTATCTTCACTTCTACAGATGCTACAATGGACATCGATCCACAGGTTTGGAATGTTTACTTTCTGATAACAACATCTACGTCCATGTTTGTATTCAACGAAGTTCTTTGAACGTCTCTTTTCTTTCCTTCTTTTTAACGTTTCTTTTATCTGTGTTGTTAGTTTGTTTAAAATATTCTCCCAGAAGACAAGCTACTCATTGACACACAAGTTACATTATCTAAAGTTGCTTTACTTCATTCTTTTATTTGTATATTTGGACCTATTTTAGCATTTGAAATATCATGCGAGCAAAAACACTAAAGTGACTAAACTTTATACGACTCAAGATGTATCGTGACACAGTATCAAACTAACTAACTCAAATAACTGTTACTGTATCACGATGCCTCATCAACACATCTCTAGCGAATGCTAATGCTAAATGATAGTATTGTGTTAATGTAGGTGAACTGTAAAGGTATATGACGAATGTATTCCTTTTTATTATTGTATTTGTATTGTGTATTTTTGGCGTATTAATGTACAGCCCTTTTCAAACACCTCTCAAATGTCATTAAAAACACGTTAAGTGTTTAAGAAGTCCTGGAATTTTGATCCCTTGGTTAGCAGCAGCTTGAAAAACAAACAAACCTGGTAACGGCTGAGGACGAGAGGATACAGTCGACCACAGCAGCTTTTAAAGCTGGCGTTTGGACATATTTTTGTCTTTGAGTTCACAGTCAATCAACAAAAGAAAGTACGACAATCACAAGATCTCACAACACATACTGTGTGTATCTTGAACACATCAATACTATAGTTTGTACTATAAAGCGGAGACTTGCTGAGCATCAGCTGTGTGTGTGTGTGTGTGTGTGTGTGTTACGCTTAGATGTTTGTTCAACAACCATGTGCATTCCTAACAATAGTGTGTGTGTGTGTGTGTGTGTGTTACGCTTAGATGTTTGTTCAACAACCATGTGCATTCCTAACAATAGTGTGTGTGTGTGTGTGTGTGTGTTACGCTTAAATGTTTGTTCAACAACCCATGTGCATTCCTAACAATAGTGTGTGTGTGTGTGTGTGTGTGTGTGTGATTGTCCTCCAGCAGTACAAAGACAGCTGCTTATTCTCGCGGCACGCTTCAACTCCTAAATTAGCAGGAGCTAAATTCCGATGTTCCAGACGCTCCACACATCCTGACAACATGCGTCGACTTCCTGTGATGTTCGACTCTTTTAGAAACACTCAGATAAGTTAAGAAACACTGAGATAAGTTAAGAAACCCTCAGATAAGTTAAGTAACCCTGAGATAAGTTAAGAAACCCTCAGGTAAGTTAAGAAACCCTCAGATAAGTTAAGAGACCCTGAGATAAGTTAGAGACCCTGAGATAAGTTAAGAACCCCGAGATAAGTTAAGAAACCCTCAGATAAGTTAAGAAACTCTGAGATAAGTTAAGAAACACTCAGATAAGTTAAGAAACCCTCAGATAAGTTAAGAAACCCTGAGATAAGTTAAGAAACCCTGCGATAAGTTAAGGAACACTCAGATAAGTTAAGGAACCCTGAGATAAGTTATGGAACCCTGAGATAAGTTAAGAAACCCTGAGATAAGTTAAGAAACCCTCAGATAAGTTAAGAAACCCTCAGATAAGTTAAGAGACCCTGAGATAAGTTAAGAGACCCTCGGATAAGTTAAGAAACCCTGAGATAAGTTAAGAAACCCTCAGTTAAGTTAAGAAACCCTGAGATAAGTTAAGAAACACTCAGATAAGTTAAGAAACCCTCAGTTAAGTTAAGAAACCCTCAGATAAGTTAAGAAACACTCAGATAAGTTAAGAAACCCTCAGATAAGTTAAGAAACACTGAGATAAGTTAAGAAACCCTCAGATAAGTTAAGAAACCCTCAGATAAGTTAAGAGACCCTGACATAAGTTAAGAGACCCTGACATAAGTTAAGAAACCCCGAGATAAGTTAAGAAACCCTCAGATAAGTTAAGAGACCCTGAGATAAGTTAAGAGACCCTCAGATAAGTTAAGAAACCCTGAGATAAGTTAAGAAACCCTCAGATAAGTTAAGAAACCCTGAGATAAGTTAAGAAACCCTCAGTTAAGTTAAGAAACACTCAGATAAGTTGAGAAACCCTCCGATAAGTTAAGAAACCCTCAGATAAGTTAAGAAACCCTCAGATAAGTTAAGAAACCCTGAGATAAGTTAAGAAACCCTGAGATAAGTTAAGAAACCCTCAGGTAAGTTAAGAAACCCTCAGGTAAGTTAAGAGACTCCTGGACAAACATGGAGGCTCGTGGGGAAGAGGGAGTGGAACATACTGATGCTGTGAGTCACACACACTCGCCACAATGTTGGTTCACATGACCTTCAAAATAAAACGACCGTGAAACTTCCAGACGTTTTATTTTATAAAAATTCCTGCTTCACAACCGGACGACGATCGTCTCGCACACTTACGATCTGAGGCGAACCTTCTTGAGCGACAACACGCCGGCGTGCGAAGGAAAGTCAGGCTGAAGGACGCGTCACGTCTAGTGTTTCAAATCGATGCTTGTTTACGTTTCTAAGTGTTTCTAAGTGTGTTGACGGTGAGACGCAACAGAGGCTTCAGGACACATGAAGCTCTCCTTGTTTGTTCTTTTTCGGGGGTCGTCTGGTCATGTGACCACAGAAATGTCTCACCTGGGAAAGACTTGTGTTTGTTTGTCCCTCTGGAGCCACATCTTCAGTCACATGATCACACCTTATATATATATGAGGGATTATCACACACTTTATGATAAAATACATTTTTGTTGTAGTGTCAGGAGGTACTATTATTGAGTAATAAAGGGGTAATTGAAAAAAAAGACATAGAAAGGAAAAAGTACAAATATCTATCAAAACATGTTTGTATATATGGCTATAGGAAATTAATACACACAGAAAAATAGGGAAAAACTTGTATAAACATTTAGGTTTCAAAAGCATTATAGTATTTAAAAAAGTATAGAACATAAAATCACTGGTATATAGAAATAAAGTAATTTCCATGTTGATCATTTTAGTGTAAAACAGGGGCTGGAAGTTAACGTTCCTTCGGGGCCACATTATAAATGAATTATATACTAATTATATATTTATATACAGTCACGACAAAAGAAGGAATAGATAGCAATTAGATTATATATATATATATATTTATATATATATATATATATATATATATTCACACTGTTTACTTATTTAAAGATCAGACAACGATACATATTTCATATATTTGTACAATTTAAAATACATCAATTAAAAAAATGATATTAAACCTGAGAATAAATGTGTACTATAGTTCGCACAAAACACTATATAAAAACATATGAAATAAAAATTAAAAAACAATAAAAAGGAAAAAATAAGTGAAAGAAAAGATAAACATGTAACATTCGTGACTAAACTTCACAGCAAAATAATCATAGTTTCAAAAAATCCAAGAATAAAAAATACTACTTGATTCAAATACTGATTCAAAAACACGTGGGTTTTTTTTTATACAACTAAATGTTAGCAAACAGCATCATTTAGTGTGTGTGTGTTTTTTCACACACACACACACGTGTTTACACACACGCACACACACGCACACACACACACACGCACACACACGCACACGCAAATATATTAAACAAATAGACATTGTTGTGTAACTAAACCCAACTACACAATAAACGTGAGACAAACGTAAAAGAAAATCTTCCATTTCAAAGAGTTCCATCATTTTAGGAAACGAAAAACTGTAGTACTTTTAAATACTTGTGTACTGAGCGATACTATCTTTTCCTCCATGTTTTATTATCATAGTAACAAATACTGTGAACAGTGAACATCTGTTTCAAACACAAGCGTCGAATAATTGTTTTAAAAGTTGAACTTACCTGAGAGGAGTGAGAGCAGGAGAAACAAGATGGTTCTGGTTCTGGTTCTGGACTCAGCCTGAGAGACAACACCCTCAGAAGTGCAGCCTCAGGACGGGTTGAGCCGGTTTTAGGGAAAGTGGGATGTGTCTTCTGGCTTTTGTGCGTTTTCTTAAACTGATCTACGGTCGGTTTTCTGGCCGCGCTGACTGTGTGATGACGCGCGGCAACACGTGGAGCGCAGGTCCAGGATCAGGAGCGACAGACTCCAGGAGCAGCAGTTTGTTGAGTAAATACGTCAAATATTGTGCGACTCGTGCGACATTAACAGGAAATAACTCACGATTAAATGTAAATTAAACTTATTTTACATTATAAACCATTCGGGGACGTCAACAAATGATCATAATGTAATAATAATAATAGTAGTAGTTGTAGGAGTTTCTACAAATACTAGATTATAACTTTTAACACGAACTTATTTAACCTTCATTTTAAATTCCTCATGGACTGAACATATTGTTAAAAATATCTCTTTGCAGTTTATTTATTATTGAAGTATTCAATTAAATAACAATAACATCATTTTTTTTATAATAATGTAGTCTTTATTATAGTAATATTTGTCAGTTATATATAGTGTATATATTATATATATATTTAATATATCGATTTATGGAATACCTGGATCACCACAATTAGATTAAAATAAAAATGTGGGGAATATAAGTAACATTATATATATTGAAATACGTGTAAATAAATACACTTTATTAAATGGCTATAGTGAAATAAATACACACATAAATGAGTATATTAAACTTTATAATAACCTATTGGTATTCGATACGAAATATTCTTCATATGAAATGTTGGAGTGACTTAAAATGCAGAACAAAACTTTAAAGAATATAAGAAATCACATTAAATGTTTTATTATGTAGTGTAACATTTATCCACTCAAATTGGTTATTTTGATTTATTGTATATTGTATTATAGCAATTATAATAATAATAATGATAATAATAATAATAACCAGTGTCCCAAAATACATGAATTAAAATGGTATATATATATTTTTTAGAAAATTTGTGTCATTTCGTTAAAAATTACCCGGTTTAAAATAAACATTTATTTGTTATAAACTAAAATAAATACAAGTTTTAAAACCAATAGAAATTGACAATTTGATCAGAAAGTCTCAGTCACTGTTTGAATCATTAGATTTATTTTAGATTTGATGCTTTTCTCCGCCAATCAAAGTGTATTATTTGACATATTTTACAGTGTACTTTGGCATCACGAGTGTGTACCCCTGTACCACTACACACTGTACACATATTTCTTTTACTCTCTAACATTAGTTCAGGTTGTGTGTTTGTCAAGATCTTCTATCACAGCTCTTCACAAACACAGTACATCATAATAAAGCTGCAGCATCTTCTTCCTTTACGTCAAATCCTCCGTTTATTTTCTACTCGACCTCTAATCTCATGGTGCTCCGCCCGTCAACGTCTCCGCCCTCGGAACCAGTTTCTCCGCCGTATCAGATGTCGCTGTTGTCATCAACTTCTTTGCTACACATTGAGAAGGTGTTGAACATACATGAAGAGACACGATGAAAGGAGGCGATACTTGAGGAAACACTTACATGTTCTTCTTGGTGCAACGAGTATCTGTGGAGACAAACAAGTTTCACACTTAAGTCTCCGTCATAATACTGTCTCAACGATAAACCCCCGTCTGTGACCCCATGAACTCAAGCCTTAATATTCTCAAATAATGCCTAAAAATAACGTTAAATCGTCTCTTAATTCTCATTAACCATGTGACGTGTTCGTCGTCCACAAGGTCAAACTGATCGAATATATTTCAACACAAGTGATTGAAGACAAGATGATTGACAGGCTGATCTGAGCGGAAATATCGATGCACTTAAATACCACGATATTTGTTTTTACAATACTATGTCAATATTCAAAAGCACTGTATTTAATTAAAACATCAAATAATGTTTGTTTTTTTTATCGTAGTATGGTTTATATTTAAATAGTGTGAGTTCAGGCTTTTCCTTGAATTTCTCGAACTCCTGTGTTGTTCTCGGTGTTGTCTTGATCTTTGAAGTATGTACTGTTTTGAGTATTGTTTTGATTGTTAAAGCGCTTTGTGACCCTGGTCTCGAAAAGCGCTATATAAATAAATATTACTTACTTACTTACTTACTATTAAATAAAAATAATCAAATATTTATTTTTATGATTAACATTCTCAGCATTTTATGATTATTTTGGTGTTGAAATTAAACCTCCAGCCACTAGTTGGCAGCAATTAATACATCCTCCGCTGCTACAATCAAGTTCAGCGAGATCCCTGTGATGACTGAGGACGAGAGGATACAGTGAGTCCAGCAGATTTTAAAGCTGATGTTTGAACATAATGTGGTTTGAAAACAAATGAAAGTAGTTACGACTTCATCAAGAGTCATGTGGTCTGTAAATACTACAACACCAGAGTCAAGTACTGGACAATACTACAAATATATGCAGTTTCAACTTGTATTTCCTGCTAAAGAAGTTCTTAAGTTAGTTACTTACAGAGTAAAACTCCTAACCCTCCGACCACCAGGATCGCGGAGCAGATCAGTCCAATGATTCTTAGCCGTTCATAGTCTGTTAGCAAACACAAGAGTTGACATGTATGTACACACATAACATGTATGTACACACACAACATGTATGTACACACAACATGTATGTACACACAAAGATATTTGACAACAATCATGCACTTTATCTCATCCTTTGTAGCATTATAACAAATCAAGCGCACAACTTTATTTGTTCTCACTCAAAAATATAGTAGAGTTAGCAATGAGTGCTCATGCTCATGCTACAACATTAGCTCTAGGTGCTAATGTTTACGCTACAGCATTAGCTCTAACTGCTTATATTTATGCTAGACAATTACTTCTTAGTGCTAATGCTCATGCTACAACATTTGCTCTAATTGCTAATGTTTATGCTGCAGCATTAGCTCTAATTGCTAATGTTTATGCTACAGCATTAGCTCCAATAGCTAATGTTTACGCTACAGATTTAGCTCTAAGTGCTAATATTTATGCTAGACAATTATTTCTTAGTGCTAGTGCTCATGCTACAACATTAGCTCTAATTGCTAATGTTTATGCTACAGCATTAGCTTTAAATGGTAATGCTATTTGCTTAACCTCAATGTACTATTGTTTCAAGTAACACGTTAACTTTCACTATTAGTTTTATTATTTAATATATTGAGTTTTTATA